>NC_069504.1:819540499-819545825 GCF_027579735.1 Bombina bombina
GTGCTGAATATGAGTCTATTCTAATATTAGATTCTAATGTTGCATTACTACCCTCTGTTAAAATTCATGCACGGGCTTAAGGTATTTACAAAAAAAATTCTAGTAATTCACACTATTCACTGCGTAATCCTTTTTGCCATTATATGCTGCAGATTATATTTTATGTTTAGTATCAATGCCAAAAACATTCTTGGAGAAAAGACAAACAATGTATTCTTCTTTTTAGCATGTTTTAAAGCATGAGCATAGTCTAAACAAGCTGCCCCTAAAATAGTGTCAGCATACCTGCTACATTGACAAGGAAGCAGGCAGGCTGGAAGTCGGCCAGGCTCTGTGTCTTCTTGATACACAGGCGCTCTTTTGCTTCTGTGGACAGTGCACATCCTTTTATGTGCACTGCTCCACCAAAAAAGAGCGATGCCGATGTGCCGGTGATCACCACTTCCGGTTGCGACTGCGCAGTGAATGAAAAATGCATATACGTATATGCATTTTTCATTCGAAAATCACACACACGTGATATAGGAGGACAGGGAAAGCGGCCAAAAATATAAAACACTATTTGGAGCTGAAAATCAAGAAGAAAAATGCTAAGGTACAATTACAAATACTTTAGATTGCATAAGGAATGCTTTTATTATGCTATGTTGCAGTGTTGACTGGTCCTTTAATAAATATAATGTAGGTGTCGGCGATGTCGGGGGCGGCAGATTAGGGGTTAATAAATGTAGGCAATTGGCGGCAATGTTAGGGGCGGCAGATTAGGGGTTAATACTATTTAACTAGTGTTTGTGAGGTGGGAGTGCGGCGGTTTAGGGGTTAATATGTTTATTATAGTGGCGACGATGTCCGGATCGGCAGATTAGGGGTTAATAAATATAATGTAGGTGTCGGCGATGTTGGGGGCGGCAGATTAGGGGTTAATAAGTGTAAGATTAGGGGTGTTTAGACTTGGGGTTCATGCTAGGGTGTTAGGTGTAAACATAAATTTAGTTTCCCCATAGGAATCAATGGGGATGCGTTACTGAGCTTTACGCTGCTTTATTGCAGGTGTTAGACTTTTTCTCAGCCGGCTCTCCCCATTGATGTCTATGGGGGAATCGTGCACATGCACAAGCACATACGACCAGCTCACTGCTGATTTAAGCAGCACTGGTATTGGAGTGCGGTATGGAGCTCAATTTTGCTCTACGCTCACTTCTTGACTTTTAACGCCAGGTTTGTAAAAACCTGTAATACCAGCGCTGTAGGTAAGTGAGCGGTGACAATAACGTGCACGTTGGCAATGCACCCCTCATAACGCAAAACTCGTAATCTAGCCATTCCATTAGAAAAAACGTTATCATTGTTTTCAGTGGCATATGCACATATGCTGTTAGTGGCGTGCACCAGCATTCAAATACCACAGCTTTTTAAAGAGCTGGCAGTGGGGTTTTGTTCCAGTAAGGACGAACTTTATATCATACGAACCACTGCTGACTCTCTGAGAAGCTGATACACACACATATTTACATATGCTGTTGAAAAAACAGTAATACCTTTTACTAGAGGCATTTTTGCTAAAGGAAGTATCTTGCAAAAATGCTCTATTTAAAATGTTAAACTTTCTAATTTACTTCTATTATCAATTTTTCATTGTTCTCTTTGTATTTTATGTTGAAAAACAAGAACGTAGGAGCCGACCATTTCTGGAGCTCTATAGGGCAGCAGTTTTGCAAGAATGTTATACATTTGCTAGAGCACTAGAGGGCAGCACTAACTACTGCTGTGCAATGCTCCAGAGGCAAACATAGGTATCTCTTAAACACTGAATATCATGGGAACAAATAAAAATTGATAATAGAAATAAATTGGAAACTTTTTTTTTAAATGATACGCTCTGTCTGAATCACATAAGGAACTTTTTTGGTTTCATATCCCTTTAAGGCTAATGGTTATGGATTTGTTACAGTGTTACTGCATTTTAAAATCACTCTGATCTGATTAAAAACAAACAGAAAAAAACAGCAATATAGTCTTAAAACCAAAATGCCTGAAAACTAGACAGCTGGTCCCACTTAAAAAAAGAAGTGAGTAAAGGATGTTTGCTTGTATATAACTATAGGACCAATGTGAGAAATACACAGGGTCAGGATTGTGCTTGAGGCAGAAAAGATCTAGCAAATGAATGTGCATTTACTTAATTATGCTGTAGGGTTTACTAATAATAGCAATATTTTATTAATATTATAAACTTAATATGTACTATGAAGTAGCAGCTGCAGGTTATTATAGTAACTTACTGCTGATTGGCTACAGCAACATGGCTCTCAATACTGATTGGCTGGCTGCAGAAAAAAACTAAAATGGCAGTTGGTGCTTAACAGACTCCAACAGATCTGCTCATTCTGTGCAGTTAGTGATGAGGAAAGTGTGTCTGAGGCTTCTTGTCTATACCCTGCCTGCTGCAATGTGAAGATTTTGTCACTGCAGTTCTGTGAGGAGCATACAATCTTACAGAGAGACCATTCTCTGCTATTTCTCAAGAGACAGGTGCCCACCATCAGCTGTCATCTCACTGGCTGCACACCATCTGCTCAGGTTAGTGCAATGAGGAGGCTCATACAGCCATTTTGAACATGGTTTTGTGGGTTACAATTACCAATGGGTCACTGCAGGTTAAAATAGAGGTCTATGACTCACAACACTGAATTCATGTAAGTGGGTGAGTGATGTTACATTTTTAAAACTTTTAATACTTAGCCCTTTTTATACTTAGACTGAAACATATCCCTTTAATAATGAACAATTTTGGTTATGGGCACACATTAGAACTACTGTCTAAATAAGTGACATGTTGAAAAGATGGAAATTATAGCTCCATGGTAAAGCTAAAAAAAACCAAACTAATATTATATACAGTGTGTTTACAACAGTATTTTTAATCTGGAAGCAGCCAGTTGCATTATGGGTAATATGTACATCTTTCTTACAAATTATAAATATATTCCCTTAGAAACATTGTCTAGCAGCTAAAACAATTATGTAATTTACTTCAGTTACATTTTCTATGCCTAAAAATAAAAAATATAATTTTTGGCTGAAAATTAGACTTTATAAAAGCTTTGTGTGGGATGAGAGTATACGGTATATATTAAAGCTTATTTGCTGGTATTTTAGGCCATTGTAAGACACACACAAGAGCATATTTGTTTCTGTTATAGCTCCAGGTGGTGGTGGAAATGTGGTTTGTGTTTATATAATGGCCCTTATGTGCTGTGGGGTAGTGGTGAAGGGTCATGTAGTGGTTCTTTATCTCTTATAGGGGTTATAAAGTGGGGATGTCAGTTTGACCTGGGTACTAATAGATGTGACACTGTGTTTGGGCTGTAAAAGTGCGGTGTTTTGTGGCTGAAAACTCATAAAGTGGGACCTTTAGGCATTAAGGGGGACTAGCTAGCTAGGGTATTTGTTTTCAGATAAGGCATCATTCTGGGGGGCCTGTGCATTACATAAAGGTTTAAGTTTTTAATTATTTATGAACGAAAAGGCCTTTAGGTGTCAGTGAAGCCTGGCATTAGGGTGTTCCATCATGGTTACCATTGTATCATTGGGGTACTTTGACCATTATGGATAGTGAGCTCCCTTACAGAGGATCATTATAGTTGGATAAAGTAACGTCTCTGGTTAGTAGGGGTATATTAAGGTGAAAATTCCATTGCTAGGTCATGCCATTCATACAATAAGTGACTGGTTTGCAGCAGCATGGGTTAACATGAGATAAATGTGGTGGAGATGGTTACAGCTATTCAAGTGAGCAGTTCTGGACAATTTGCCATTATTAGTGGTGGTTAACTAGGACATAGTGCTGTAAATATTTTTCTTTAATGTGTTCCCAGTGATCCATTCTATCCACTGGGGTTTATTAAATTGAGTGGAGTATGTTAAATTGTTTACCTTTGTTATAATTGCTGTTTTATAATTATAAACCACCACCGGTGATGAAAATACAACTATTGCAATATTCTTTATAGAAAAGCTATATAAAAAGGAGGTAAACCTCTCTCTCTGAGTATTGTCATTTTGTGTGTGTATATATACATATACAGTATATATATATTTTTTTTTCATTTTCATAGTTATAAATTAGGAGAACCTGCTCATCCTGCAAACTCAGTTCATTGGAAACAGAAAGGTCTTAAGAACAAGGGTTGTAGTCATAATCAGAAAAAAACAACAAAACCAGGAACCAGAATGAGACTCATTCAACCTACAGCAATTTTACAAAACTGCTGCAAAGAAGGCCCCAAACTACTGAATTCATGTCCGGTGTGGGAGGCTCTTGAAATGAAATAAAAAAATAACAAAACCAAGAAGCAGCACAAACCAGGTTGTAGTTCCAGTCAGTGCAAGAGACCCATTCAATCTAAGGCTATGTCACTAAACTGCTGAAAATAGGCCCTAAAAAGGAGCCAAGTGTAGTAACGGAAGGTGCGGAAGATCCCTGCAATGAAAGCAAAAAACAACAAAATTAGGCAGCAGCACAAACCAGTGTGTAGTCCCGGCCGGTGTGTGAAAAAAATTAAACCTTAGGCAATGTGACAACACTGCTGCAAATAAGGCCCCAAAGGTAGTCACAGCCTGTGAGGGAGACCCCTAAAATGAAAGTAAAAAACTAAGAAGCACTAAAAACTAGCGTGCAGTCCCGGCCGGTGCACAAAACCCATTCAAACGGAAGCCATCTAAGAAGACTGATGACAACAAGGACCCTAAGGGAGCCAGGTGTAGTCACGGCCGGTGCGGGAGGCCCCTGAAATGAAAGCAAGAAAACTATGCAGCAGCACAAACCAGGGCGCAGTCCCGGCTGGTGCGCGAGACCCATTCAAACGTAAGCCACCTCACAAGACTGCTGCCAACAAGGCCCCTAAGGGAGCCGAGGGTAGTCACGACCGGTGCGGGAGGCCCCTGAAATGAAAGCAAGAAAACCAAGCAGCAGCACAAACCAGGGCGCAGTCCCGGCCGGTGCGCGAGACCCATTCAAATGGAAGCCACCTCACAAGACTGCTGCCAACAAGGCCCCTAAGGGAGCCGAGGGTAGTCACGGCCGGTGCAGGAGGCCCCTGAAATGAAAGCAAGAAAACTAAGCAGCAGCACAAACCAGTGCGCAGTCCCGGCCGGTGCGCGAGACCCATTCAAACAGAAGCCACCTCACAAGACTGCTGCCAACAAGGCCCCTAAGGGAGCAAAGGGTAGTCACGGCCGGTGCGGGAGGCCCCTGAAATGAAAGCAAGAAAACTAAGCAGCAGCACAAACCAGGGCGCAGTCCCGGCCGGTGCGCAAAACCCAT
>NC_069504.1:819545923-819650923 GCF_027579735.1 Bombina bombina
TAAATCTTATCTGAGAGCTTGTAAGTGAGTGCTGGGTTTTCTCTGTGTGTTATATATATATATATAAAAGCAGGAAAAGCGTCAAAACTTAAAATGTATTCTGTTCAATAACAAGCTTTTTTCTTCAGATAATTGCTTCATGTGTCAGCCAACAAGTATATAAGCTTCACATTTGTTCTTAGCCAGTCGTGACTATAGTTGCCACCTCAGCCATGTTTTCCTGGACACTTATAAGTTACACATGCTGCAGGGTGTGCAGGAAGGAACATGTATTGTGTTTCTGGACAGATCTATTCATTTTCGGCCCCATAGGAAATATCAGACAAATAGATTTTTATTAACAAGGATAAGGAAGAGGTACCAAGGCGAGTACCTCAGAGGAATAACGTGAGCTAGTAATTGGCATCTTTGTCCCTTCCCTTACACAGGAGCAGGTGCAACTGATTACAATGTGCTTACAGTGTTGTCCTACTAGGAGCTGTGATTTCTTTAGGTTAAACAGAACTTTTCTTTCTAATGGCAGTGAGAGTCCATTAATCTATTAATTTACCTATGGGAAATACCTCACCTGGCCACCAGGAGGAGGAAAAGACACCCCCAACAAGGCTTTACATATCCCTCCCACTTCCCCTACCCTCTCAGTAGTTATTTTCCTTGTTTCATGGAGGTAGGCAGAGAAGAGATGTTATGTTAAAAGAAGATTTCAGCCCCCATATGGATTGTTTACCTTTAAAAGAGGACAAGGGAAGTGAGACCATAGAGTCACTGGATATCGTGCTGAGGTGGATGAACATGTGTGCCTCTTGTCGTTGGTTCACCGGATGCAGTGACTAGACCTGTGTGCCTCTTGTCATTGGTTCACCGGATGCAGTGACTAGACCTTTGTGCCTCTTGTCATTGGTTCACCGGATGCAGTGACTAGACCTTTGTGCCTCTTGTCGTTGGTTCACCGGATGCAGTGACTAGACCTTTGTGCCTCTTGTCATTGGTTCACCGGATGCAGTGACTAGACCTTTGTGCCTCTTGTCGTTGACTCGCCATCTGTGTTCAGCTAGCTCCCGGTTGTGCATTGCCTACCTTTCTACAAAGGACACCAAGAATTAAGCAAATTTGATAGTACAAGTGAATCAACAAGTGGCTGAAAATTGTACGCCCTATCTGAATCGTGAAAGAAAACTTTGGGGTTGCACATCCCTTTAAGTGGGGACAAAAAGAAAAAATAAATAAATAAATAAATAAATTGTGTGATTTTCTATGCCAAAAGGTTTATTTTCTTTCTATGACATTTTTTAAGGGTTTACTTGCACGTGTTGCACAGTAAAGAGATGCATGCACACAGCATAGACTTAAAGGGACAGTCAAGTCCAAAAATAACATGTTTCAAATAGGGCATGTAATTTTAAACAACTTTCCAATTTACTTTTATCACCAATTTTGCTTTGATCTTTTGGTATTCTTAGTTGAAAGCTAGACCTAGGAAGGCTCATATGATAATTGCTAAGCCCTTGAAGGCTGCCTCTAATCACATGCTTTTGTATTTGCTTTTCACAGCAGGGGAGAGCTAGTTCAGGTAAACCCTATAGATAACATTGTGAGCACGCCCGTGAATTGTGGCAGACACTGCACTAATTGGCTAAAATAAAAGTCAATAAATAATAAATAAAATGTCATTTGATCAGGGGGCTGTCAGAAGATGTTTAGATACAAGTTAATCACAGAGGTAAAAAGTGTATTATTATAACTGTGTTGGTTATGCAAAACTGGGAAATGGGTAATAAAGGGATTATCTATCTTTTAAAACAACAAAAATTCTGGTGTTGACTTGCCCTTTAAAGGGACAGATCACCCAAACATTTCCTCCAATTTAAATTGTTCTCAATGATCCATTTTACCTGCTGGAGTGTATTAAATTGTTTACAAGTAGCTCCTTTACCCCTATTTTGGCCTTTGAAATAGCTGGTTTAGCTTGTGGTATCCCAACCTATACTGAAAGTTTTGATACTGGAGTCTCAGCTATTGAAAAGCCTATGTAATCAAAGCCAGTAGAAAAAATGACACTCCCAGTGGGGTGCATGATAATTAAGTAATAACATGGTAATTTTCCATTGTTTTCTCTATGTATTGAACTTAGTTTTTTAGACAAATATAAGACAAGGAAGCAAGTGTGTGTACAAATTGATAACATAATGAGATATGATATTACCTATCTATCTATATAGCCCATAAAGTTTTTTTGTTTTTTTAAATGTATAGTTTTGCTTATTTTTAAATAACATTGCTCTGATTTTCAGACTCCTAACCAAACCTCAAAGTTTTATGAGAATACCGTCAGCTACCTTCTCCAGCTTGCTCCTGTTTGTGTAAAGGGTCTTTTCATAAGCAAAAGAAGGGGGAGGGGGGAGTGTCTTATTTCCCGCTTGCAGTGGGCTTTCCAGCTGCCTTTTCAACAGAGCTAAACTGACAGCTTCTAAGTACGTTTTTAAACAGTTTTATACTGGATTTTTATATCAGTAACTGTGCATCTTATTCTTTATAGTAGTGTCTATTACATGCAATTATATGAAAATCAGTGTATACTGTCCCTTTAATATGAAAACTATTTTACAGTGTACTGTCCCTTTAATCTAAGCTCTTAGGTTAATTGAGGGTTGATTCTGACTCTAAAGAGGCTACTAAAGTTTGAAACTTGAATAAAGCATGAACCCATGTAGCCCTTGGTAAAGCTGCATTTTGATGTCAATGTAGAAAATAAAGAATAAATATTGAAAGAAAGCCCCTGTCAAAGTGAAACATCTTCTGAGTGTGATGAATACTAGCTATAAACAATGAGCATTTAAAATCAGACCTATCAGCTTTAGTTTTTGAGTTATGCTGTTTAATTATGTATGCAAATTTATGTTAATTAGCATGGCCGGTATTTTCTTCCAAGAAAGGTGGCCAGAGGCGTAACTAGAAACCACAGGGCCAGGTGCAAAAATATAAAAAGCCCCCACCCCCCAAAAAAAAAAAAAAAGTGAATTTGATACGTAACTTTTTTTTTTTTTTACATTTAACACAGAAAACAAATGTGAATCAGATTACGTCTGCAAAAGGAGGTACCCTGTGCCCACAGTCTGTGAGATGGTCTGACCCCCTATTACTGTATATAGTGACCACTGTTTAACCCACTAGTACTGTATATAGTGAGTCAGTGACACAGTCTATAATCTCCGGTGAGATGGCTGGCCATTTTGATAGGGTGCTTAAGGCAATGCACATTAGAGGGAGATCTACCAAGTACGGAGAAAAGTGCAGCTGGTGGCCAGTGTTAACGAGCCTGCTTTGCTTCAAGTGTAAGAGAGTGCATGGTGAAGTGGGCAAAGAGATAGAAAAAAAGATCAAAGTCTTCCCGGGTTGAGAAAACTTGTCCCATATTGGCTTAGAGGTCCCCTGTAGACTTGGGTTCCCCAGACTCCACCGGTATATTGGTTGGATGTTCGCCGGCAGTTGCATTATGCATCATTAAGCATTTTCTTAAATTGTATTATTATTTTATGTTAACAAAATGTTGTTTTTTTTGCCTGGAACTTTTCTGGGGGGGAGGGCCGGGCAGAGAGTCAGTCACAATGAAGTGTGGGCAGGAAGTGGAAGGAATAGGTAAATCCTGCTGTAGCCCACAGCTTTAGAGAGGTTGCCTAGAGTCTTTTTTTTAATCTTTAGTCTTATACACTATTTATAGAAATAAAGGTTTAAACCTCTGAGCAGCCGGGGAAATTTAAATATAATGCCAGAAAAAAAGCATAAATACATGAATATATATCTGTGTCTGCAGCTCTACTGTCTGCATATTATAGTTATGTACAAAGGCAAATCAGAGCACTGAGTATTCCAAATATGCTATAATTAATTATTGGGATTAAAGAAATAATAGTCTAAACTGCATGGCCCCTGTTTATTTATTTACCACTAATCCTCACTTTTCACATTCTAGTTTTCTATCTAACTAGTTGTTGTTTCTTTAAATAGATAAATATAGATTCACATGAGTAACTGCCTATGGGACATTATCGCTGCTGTTTCCTACATATGCACTAACTTTTTCTTTAGATCGTTACTTGCGCTTTTGCCAGCATTGGTCTAACATTGCCCTATATTTATGTGTCTGCTTGTAATAATCTGTAGTTTTGTAGGTTAGTGCCTTATCACAGATTGCATTTATTTAGGATTGTTGGGCATATAGCTTAGATATATTGATGCTAACTTAGTGTGTGAAATTGTATGACCTAAATTTGGAGTTTGGCGTTAGCCGTGAAAACCAGCGTTAGAGGCTCCTAACGCTGGTTTTAGGCAACCGCCGGTATTTGGAGTCATTCAAAATAGGGTCTAACGCTCACTTTTCAGCCGCGACTTTTTCATACCGCATATCCCCTTACGTCAATTGCGTATCCTATCTTTTCAATGGGATTTTTCTAACTCCGGTATTTAGAGTCATTTCTGAAGTGAGCGTTAGACATCTAACAACAAAACTCCAGCCGCAGGAAAAAAGTCAGTAGTTAAGAGCTTTCTGGGCTAACGCCGGTTTCTAAAGCTCTTAACTACTGTACTCTAAAGTACACTAACACCCATAAACTACCTATGTACCCCTAAACCGAGGTCCCCCCACATCGCCGACACTCTATTAAATTTTTTTAACCCCTAATCTGCCGACCGCCACCTACGTTATCCTTATGTACCCCTAATCTGCTCCCCCTAACACCGCCGACCCCTGTATTATATTTATTAACCCCTAATCTGCCCCCCTCAACGTCGCCTCCATCTGCCTACACTTATTAACCCCTAATCTGCCGAGCGGACCTGAGCGCTACTATAATAAAGTTATTAACCCCTAATCCGCCTCACTAACCCTATAATAAATAGTATTAACCCCTAATCTGCCCTCCCTAACATCGCCAACACCTAACTTCAATTATTAACCCCTAATCTGTCAACTGGAGCTCACCGCTACTCTAATAAATGTATTAACCCCTAAAGCTAAGTCTAACCCTAACACTAACACCCCCCTAAATTAAATATAATTTACATCTAACGAAATTAATTAACTCTTATTAAATAAATTATTCCTAATTAAAGATAAATACTTACCTGTAAAATAAATCCTAATATAGCTACAATATAAATTATAATTATATTATAGCTATTTTAGGATTAATATTTATTTTACAGGTAACTTTGTATTTATTTTAACCAGATCGGAACAGCCAATAGAATGCGAGCTCAATCTGATTGGCTGATTGGATCAGCCAATCAGATTGAACTTGATTCTGATTGGCTGATTCCATCAGCCAATCAGAATATTCCTACCTTAATTCCGATTGGCTGATAGAATCCTATCAGCCAATCGGAATTCGAAGGACGCCATCTTGGATGACGTCCCTTAAAGGAACCGTCATTCTTCAGTTGGACGTCGCCGGAAGAAGATGGGTCCGCGGTGGAGGTCTTCAGGATGGAGCCGGTCGTCATCGGATGAAGATAGAAGATGCCGCTTGGATCAAGATGGTTGCCGGTCCGGATCGCCTCTTCTTACCGGATAGGATGAAGACTTTGGAGCCTCTTCTGGACCTCTTCAGCCACCGGATGATGGATCGCCAACCCCCGCTTGGGTTGGATGAAGATTTTGGAGCCAGGACGGATCGTTGATACCTGGTGAGGTGAAGACAAGGTAGGATGATCTTCAGGGGCTTAGTGTTAGGTTTATTTAAGGGGGGTTTGGGTTAGATTAGGGGTATGTGGGTGGTGGGTTGTAATGTTGGGGGGGGGGTATTGTATGTTTTTTTTACAGGCAAAAGAGCTGATTTTCTTGGGGCATGCCCCGCAAAGGGCCCTGTTCAGGGCTGGTAAGGTAAAAGAGCTTTTAACTTTAGTAATTTAGAATAGGGTAGGGCATTTTTTATTTTGGGGGGCTTTGTTGTTTTATTAGGGGGCTTAGAGTAGGTGTAATTAGTTTAAAATTGTTGTAATATTTTTCTTATGTTTGTAGATATTTTTTTATTTTTTGTAACTTAGTTCTTTTTTATTTTTTGTACTTTAGATAGTTTATTTCATTGTAGTTATTTGTAGATATTGTATTTAATTAATGTATTGATAGTGTAGTGTTAGGTTTAATTGTAGGTAATTGTAGGTATTTTATTTAATTAATTTAATGATAGTATAGTGTTAGGTTTAATTGTAACTTAGGTTAGGATTTATTTTACAGGTAGTTTTGTAATTATTTTAACTAGGTAACTATTAAATAGTTCTTAACTATTTAATAGCTATTGTACCTGGTTAAAATAATTACAAAGTTGCCTGTAAAATAAATATTAATCCTAAAATAGCTACAATGTAATTATAATTTATATTGTAGCTATATTAGGGTTCATTTTACAGGTAAGTATTTTGCTTTAAATAGGAATAATTTATTTAATAAGAGTTAATTAATTTCGTTAGATTAAAATTATATTTAATTCAGGGGGGTGTTAGTGTTAGGGTTAGACTTAGCTTTAGGGGTTAATCCATTTATTAGAATAGCGGTGAGCTCCGGTCGGCAGATTAGGGGTTAATAATTGAAGTTAGGTGTCGGCGATGTTAGGGAGGGCAGATTAGGGGTTAATACTATTTATTATAGGGTTAGTGAGGCGGATTAGGGGTTAATAACTTTATTATAATAGCGGTGCGGTCCACTCGGCAGATTAGGGGTTAATAAGTGTAGGCAGGTGGAGGCGACGTTGAGGGGGGCAGATTAGGGGTTAATAAATATAATATAGGGGTCGGCGGTGTTAGGGGCAGCAGATTAGGGGTACATAGGGATAATGTAAGTAGCGGCGGTTTACGGAGCGGCAGATTAGGGGTTAAAAATAAAATGCAGGTGTCAGCGATAGCGGGGGCGGCAGATTAGGGGTTAATAAGTGTAAGGTTAGGGGTGTTTAGACTCGGGGTACATGTTAGGCTGTTAGGTGCAGACGTAGGAAGTGTTTACGCATAGCAAACAATGGGGCTGCGTTAGGAGCTGAACGCAGCTTTTTTGCAGGTGTTAGGTTTTTTTTCAGCTCAAACAGCCCCATTGTTTCCTATGGGGGAATCGCGCACGAGCACGTTTTTGAGGCTGGCCGCGTCGTAAGCAACTCTGGTATTGAGAGTTGAAACTGCGTTAAAAATGCTCTACGCTCCTTTTTTGGAGCCTAACGCAGCCTTTATGTGGACTCTCAATACCAGAGTTATTTTTATGGTGCGGCCAGAAAAAAGCCGGCGTTAGTTTTTCGGGTCGTTACCGACAAAACTCCAAATCTAGCCATATATATCTTATTTTATGTATCTGTCATTTCCTCTCAACAGGTGTGTGTAAATCATGATAGATTTCCCTATTCTATAGGCATTAGTTGTTGATGTTTTGCAAATGAATGTTTGTACACTTGAACTTTATATCCATTTTTTCCGGTCTCATATTCTGTGCATTGTAATTGGTTCACGTCTTGTTGTTCTCAGCCATTGATCTTTCAGGAAATGTGTGAGAAGTAGGTGTGAGAGTTTTATCCAATCAGATGAGTTTTAAGGATTTAAATAAGTGCCCAGTAAAGTTGACATTATGGCTATGAATATGGCGTAAAGCCGAAACCCGTAAGCCTGTCTTGCTTACACCTACTCACTAATTTTTTATGCCTTATTCCATTTGAGATTTTAACATTTTGAAACAAATTTGGATGTTTTATTTTACGAGCGTGCAGCCCCTTCTTTTGTTTGTTCACTGAGTAACTAAACCTGATTCACAAAATCATTTAAAATGATATAATTTGATTACGTTTTACTCATAATGCGATTTAACGCTTGCATATTAAAATATTGATCTATATTAACAGCACCGTGCTATTTTTACAAGCCCGTTGCCCTTGTGCATCTATTGATATGATATAGAGAAAAACGCCCTTGTCCTGCAACAGACATTGTAAATTGGGAAGATAAAAGGATTAATGAGTACTTTGTGTGGTTTTTGTTGTACACTCAGGTCTCACATAACTACTACATACTTTATCAGCATAATGTGATTTGTACTATACAGGGAGTGCAGAATTATTAGGCAAATGAGTATTTTGACCACATCATCCTCTTTATGCATGTTGTCTTACTCCAAGCTGTACAGGCTCGAAAGCCTACTACCAATTAAGCATATTAGGTGATGTGCATCTCTGTAATGAGAAGGGGTGTGGTCTAATGACATCAACACCCTATATCAGGTGTGCATAATTATTAAGCAACTTCCTTTCCTTTGGCAAAATGGGTCAAAATAAGGACTTGACAGGCTCAGAAAAGTAAAAAATAGTGAGATATCTTGCAGAGGGATGCAGCACTCTTAAAATTGCAAAGCTTCTGAAGCGTGATCATCGAACAATCAAGCGTTTCATTCAAAATAGTCAACAGGGTCGCAAGAAGCGTGTGGAAAAACCAAGGCGCAAAATAACTGCCCATGAACTGAGAAAAGTCAAGCGTGCAGCTGCCAAGATGCCACTTGCCACCAGTTTGGCCATATTTCAGAGCTGCAACATCACTGGAGTGCCCAAAAGCACAAGGTGTGCAATACTCAGAGACATGGCCAAGGTAAGAAAGGCTGAAAGATGACCACCACTGAACAAGACACACAAGCTGAAACGTCAAGACTGGGCCAAGAAATATCTCAAGACTGATTTTTCTAAGGTTTTATGGACTGATGAAATGAGAGTGAGTCTTGATGGGCCAGATGGATGGGCCCGTGGCTGGATTGGTAAAGGGCAGAGAGCTCCAGTCCGACTCAGACGCCAGCAAGGTGGAGGTGGAGTACTGGTTTGGGCTGGTATCATCAAAGATGAGCTTGTGGGGCCTTTTCGGGTTGAGGATGGAGTCAAGCTCAACTCCCAGTCCTACTGCCAGTTTCTGGAAGACACCTTCTTCAAGCAGTGGTACAGGAAGAAGTCTGCATCCTTCAAGAAAAACATGATTTTCATGCAGGACAATGCTCCATCACACGCGTCCAAGTACTCCACAGCGTGGCTGGCAAGAAAGGGTATAAAAGAAGAAAATCTAATGACATGGCCTCCTTGTTCACCTGATCTGAACCCCATTGAGAACCTGTGGTCCATCATCAAATGTGAGATTTACAAGGAGGGAAAACAGTACACCTCTCTGAACAGTGTCTGGGAGGCTGTGGTTGCTGCTGCACGCAATGTTGATGGTGAACAGATCAGAACACTGACAGAATCCATGGATGGCAGGCTTTTGAGTGTCCTTGCAAAGAAAGGTGGCTATATTGGTCACTGATTTGTTTTTGTTTTGTTTTTGAATGTCAGAAATGTATATTTGTGAATGTTGAGATGTTATATTGGTTTCACTAGTAAAAATAAATAATTGAAATGGGTATATATTTGTTTTTTGTTAAGTTGCCTAATGATTATGCACAGTAATAGTCACCTGCACACACAGATATCCCCCTAAAATAGCTAAAACTAAAAATAAACTAAAAACTACTTCCAAAAATATTCAGCTTTGATATTAATGAGTTTTTTGGGTTCATTGAGAACATGGTTGTTGTTCGATAATAAAATTAATCCTCAAAAATACAACTTGCCTAATAATTCTGCACTCCCTGTATAATAATTGGCACCTTTATATTACAAAATATATATTAAAACAAAGCACTCATTTATATAAGAATACAACACTAGGGGAGCCGAGCTTTTTTAAAATCACTAACGGCTCTTGTAACCAATCAAATGAGGACACAGTAAGTCAGCTAATTAATTTTAAGCATCACAAGCTCTGCCTACATGTTTCTATTCAGGTTCTATAAATATATAAAGCAAACACTAAGCAACATGAAACCTTATTATTCATTCAATGCAGAAAACATTTTCTTTTAATCATCCCCATAAGATTGTGTATATGTTGCGATTTATCCTGTACACGTTTATAATAAAATAAATCACTTCAGATCCTTTTTGTTTCTTTTTCAAATAACAAACCCAGATTTAATTGAATAGGTATGAACAAGGAACCAATGTAAGTGACGCAGAGTATTCTGAAATGTTTTAAAACCAAATTGTTGATTTGTTTTCTCTTGTAAGGTGTATCCAGTCCACGGATTCATCCATTACTTGTGGGATATTCTCCTTCCCAACAGGAAGCTGCAAGAGGATCACCCACAGCAGAGCTGTCTATATAGCTCCTCCCCTAACTGCCACCTCCCAGTCATTCTCTTGCAGCTCTCGGCAAGGGAAGTAGCTAGAGAGATGTGGTGCATTAAAGTAGTTTATCTTCAATCAAAAGTTTGTTATTTTCAAATGGTACCGGAGTTGTACTATTTTAGCCTCAGGCAGAAAGTTGAAGAAGAGTCTGCCTGAGGTTTTTGATGATCTTAGCAGGTTGTAACTAAGATCCACTGCTGTTCTCACACATAACTGAAGAGATGGGTAACTTCAGCTGGGGGAATGGTGTGCAGGGTCTCCTGCTCTGAGGTATGTGCAGTTTTAAATTTTTCTAGAGAGATGATAAGCTAGAAAATGCTGACAATACCGAATTTATTTAAGGTAAGCCTGATTACAGTGATTTAATAACGACTGGTATCATGCTTGCTGTAAAGGGTAATATTTTTATTATTTACTCACATTACTGAATAGATATTACGTTTGCTTGAAGGTGTTTAAACGTTTATTACATTTTGGTGATAAAACTTTATTCTGGGGCCTAGTTTTTCCACATGGCCGGCTAGATTTTGCCTAGGGATAGTTATTTAAGGCCCCCTCACTGTGAGTACAGGTTGGGAGGGGTCTATTTTCACATTAGTTTTTGCAGCTTGAGACATCCAGCTTCCCTGAAGGAGTCCCCTGAACATATAGGACCTCTCTAAAGGGTTTTTGTGCCTTCCAAAGTTGTTGTATGGGCAGGTAGGGCCACAGTAGAGCTGTGGCAGTTTGTTGTGACTGTTTAAAAACGTTTATATCGTTTTTTTGATCCGGTTTTGAAACTAAGGGGTTAATCATCCATTTGCAAGTGGGTGCAATGCTCTTGCAGCCTATTATACACACTGTAAGAATTTCGTAAGATTTACTGCTTTTTTCACTGTTTTGCAGTTTCTGTGATTGTTTTTTTTCTCTTAAAGGCACAGTACCGTTTTTATTTTTTGCTTGTTCACAGTTATTAAAGTGTTTTCCAAGCTTGCTGGTCTCATTACTAGTCTGTTTAAACATGTCTGAGATAGAGGAAACTCATTGTTCATTATGTTTAGAGGCCATTGTGGAACTCCCTCTTAGAATGTGTACCAAATGCACTGATTTTACCATAGATTACAAAGACCATATTCTGGCTTTAAAAAATTTATCACCAGAAGAAATTGACAAGGAGGGAGTTATGCCGTCTAACTCTCCCCACGTGTCAGATCTTATAAATCCCGCTCAGGGGACGCCTAGTACATCTAGCGCGCCCATTGCGTATACCTTGCAAGACATGGCGGCAGTTATGAATCATACCCTTACAGAGGTATTATCTAAACTGCCAGGATTGCAAGGAAAGCGAGACAGCTCTGGGACTAGAATAAATACAGAGCTCTCTGACGCTTTAGTAGCTATGTCTGATACACCCTCACATTATACTGAAGCTGAAGCAGGGGAGCGTCAATCTGTGGGTGATTTTTCTGGTTCATGGAAGATACTTCAATCTGATTCTGATATGTCTACATTTAAATTTAAGCTTGAACACCTCCGCGTATTGCTCAGGGAGGTTTTAGCAACTCTGGACGACTGTGACACTATTGTAGTCCCAGAGAAATTATGTAGATTGGATAAATACTATGCAGTACCTACTTACACTGATGTTTTTCCAATCCCTAAAAGGTTTTCTGAAATTATTACTAAGGAATGGGATAGACCAGGTGTACCGTTCTCTCCCCCTCCTGTTTTTAAAAAGATGTTTCCTATAGACGCCACTACATGGGACTTATGGCAGACGGTCCCTAAGGTGGAGGGAGCAGTTTCTACTCTAGCTAAGCGTACCACTATCCCTGTCGAGGACAGTTGTGCTTTTCTAGATCCAATGGATAAAAAATTAGACGGTTACCTTAAGAAAATTTTTATTCAACAAGGTTTTATTCTCCAGCCTCTTGCATGCATTGCCCCAGTCACTGCTGCCGCGGCTTTCTGGTTTGAGTCCCTAGAGGAGACTCTACAGGTTGAAACCCCGTTGGAAGATATTATTGACAAGCTTAGGGCCCTTAAGCTAGCCAATTCATTAAGCTAACGGCTAAAAATTCAGGTTTTGCTATTCAGGCGCGTAGGGCGCTATGGCTTAAATCCTGGTCAGCTGACGTGACTTCAAAGACTAAACTTCTCAATATTCCCTTCAAAGGACAGACCCTATTCGAGCCTGGACTGAAGGAGATCATTTCTGACATCACTGGAGGAAAAGGTCACGCCCTTCCTCAAGACAGGTCCAACAAATTAAGGACCAAACAGTCTAGTTTTCGGCCCTTTCGAAACTTCAAGAGTGGCGCAGCTTCAACTTCCTCTAACACAAAACAAGAGGGAACTTTTGCCCAGTCTAAGCCGGTCTGGAGACCTAACCAGGCTTGGAACAAGGGGAAACAGGCCAAAAAGCCTGCTGCTGCCTCTAAGACAGCATGAAGGAGTAGCCCCCGATCCGGAAACGGATCTAGTAGGGGGCAGAATCTCTCTCTTCGCCCAGGCTTGGGCAAGAGATGTCCAGGCAAATCTGGAGTCTGAGGTTAGGTGTGAGGCTTGTAAAATGTCTTTGCAAATCTGGAGTCTGAGGTTAGGTGTGAGGCTTGTAAAATGTCTTTGCAAATCTGGAGTCTGAGGTTTGGTGTGAGGCTTGTAAAATGTCTTTGCAAATCTGGAGTCTGAGGTTAGGTGTGAGGCTTGTAAAATGTCTTTGCAAATCTGGAGTCTGAGGTTAGGTGTGAGGCTGTGGAAAGAGAGAGGAGTGTAAACATGGGAGGAGGGGTTTGAGACACAGCAGAGGGGGAGAAGAAGTTTGGAAACAAAGATTGGAGACAAAGATTGGAATATTACAATGAGATTTAAAAATAATTCCATCATAGCCCAACAGAAATAAGGAATAATTGCACTCAGTATCTTGATTGGAGAGAGGCCAGTCAGGTGAATTATAGGGATGCACCGAAATTTCGGCCGCAGAAAGTTTCGGCCGAAAATTGCATTTTTGGCTATTTCGGTTTTCGTTTTTTTTGCCTGTTATTTTCGGAAAAATTATTGTGTAGCATGTTTCAAATTTGATGCTAGCCTAAAGCTGCTCTTTAAGTTCATTACTTGACTTACTGTTCTGCATATAATGAGTTTTCTAGGACTATACTTTATTTGTATAATTGGTAAAAACAAACCTGTTAAATATGATTCTGTTACATAGAACTAAATGAAGAATAATACAGTATATTGATATTTATAATTGTTTTAAGTAGGGATGCACCAAAATTTTGGTTCCAGAAACATTTTGGCCGAAAATGGCATTTTTTACCTGTTTTTTTTTTTTCTTGGTAAAATTATTGTGTAGCATATTATTGTTTTAAGATCTTTTTGTCCAATTTTAGTGTGTTACTTTCAATAAAAGTGTGGGCTTTTTTATTGGCTCTAATTATGCAAAAATAAATAAATAAATTTGAAAAAATACATTTTCGGTATCAGTTTCGGTTTTCGGCCAAGTGCATCCCGGATTTTCGGATTCGGTTTCGGTCCAGAATTTCCATTTCGGTGCATCACTAGTGAATTACCTTGTAAAATGTCTTTGCAAATCTGGAGTCTGAGGTTAGGTGTGAGGCTTGTAAAATGTCTTTGCAAATCTGGAGTCTGAGGTTAGGTGTGAGGCTTGTAAAATGTCTTTGCAAATCTGGAGTCTGAGGTTAGGTGTGAGGCTTGTAAAATGTCTTTGCAAATCTGGAGTCTGAGGTTAGGTGTGAGGCTTGTAAAATGTCTTTGCAAATCTGGAGTCTGAGGTTAGGTGTGAGGCTTGTAAAATGTCTTTGCAAATCTGGAGTCTGAGGTTAGGTGTGAGGCTTGTAAAATGTCTTTGCAAATCTGGATTCTGAGGTTAGGTGTGAGGCTTGTAAAATGTCTTTGCAAATCTGGAGTCTGAGGTTAGGTGTGAGGCTTGTAAAATGTCTTTGCAAATCTGGAGTCTGAGGTTAGGTGTGAGGCTTGTAAAATGTCTTTGCAAATCTGGAGTCTGAGGTTAGGTGTGAGGCTTGTAAAATGTCTTTGCAAATCTGGAGTCTGAGGTTAGGTGTGAGGCTTGTAAAATGTCTTTGCAAATCTGGAGTCACACTGAATTGTACTCACTGTTTCTTCGGCGTCCCCGCCAAACCGATAACTCTCTGCGGTCAGTTGGTTATGCGTGTGTCTTTTGCCCAAACAATTCAATGGAGTGAAATGCACGCACTTATTCGAAAAACAACTTGTCTCTTTTTCAAATTCCTACCTCTTCATTTTTAGACAATTCGCAATGAAGTGGTTAGGGGAGTTCATCCGAGGTTGGTATCTAGATACTGTGGAGCTCTAAAATGGAACGTCTACGCATTTCAACTACTCAGAGCCTTTGTCAAGATGATCCTCTTTTCCAGCTCCTCCTTTATTTAGGGTTATATATTAACCTTACCTTCACTTAGCATCATTCGATCTTTGCTTATTCTTCTTGGTTTATTAAGTAATCCATATCCTGGAGATTAACACTTGTCACTTTGTTGATATTCTTTATATTCTAGCATGTTAATAGTAACCGCTTCTTAAAGTGACAGAACTTGTTATTAAAAATAATACTAAAACATCCAAACTGATAAATACGTTCAAAACACTATATCCCTAAATACAAGCTGATATTTATTTCATGAAATTGCCTTCATTAAAGTAAATATCTAATTATAATAAATACAATACAAAAATGAGGTCTTAAGAGTATAATGGTCTCGGATTGAATTTAAAGTGTGTTTTACAGAAGGGGGTTATGTTGGACCATCTGGTCTAAGACAAGTTGATTCTATAAAATACTAAATATACTACTATTAGCTTGACCTGGATCTTAGGGTATTTCTTATTAGCTATCTATAATATAACTCAGTCAAATTCTAATTATTTAATAATGAAATTAAGATCTAATTCACTATTTAGACCTGTTGGTGCTAATGTACCAAAACTATAGATCAACTCAGCTTCTTGTCTTAATAATTTTTCTTCCATATTTCCTTGCCTCCCATCCTGTTCTATCTTTTTGATACCCCAGAACTTAAAGTCAGCAGTTCTCCCTTGATGTACTTCCAGAAAATGTCTATATAAGGTTGTATGTATCTTTTCTATTATGTTCAATACCTAATAGATGTTCCCTTTACTTCCTACTGGTTTGAACCAAAATATTTCAGATTACTTAATTAAACCAAGAAGAATAAGCAAAGATCGAATGATGCTAAGTGAAGGGAAGGGGTAATATATAACCCTATATAATCGAGGAGCTGGAAAAAGAGGACCATCTTGGACAAAGGCTCTTAGTAGCTGAAACGCGATAGACGTTCCATTTTACAGCTCCACAGGTATCTAGATACCAATCTCGGATGAACTCCCATAACCACTTAATTGAGAATTGTCAAAAATTAAGCGATAGGAGCTTGAAAAAGAGACAAGTTGTTTTCGAATAAGGTGCGCACATTTCACTCCTTGAACAGATTGGGGCAAAAGACACACGCATCACCAACTGACCGCAGAGAGTTATCGGTCTGGCAGGGACTCCGAAGAATCAGTGAGTACAATTCAGTGTGAACGCAAGCTACATCGCTTACACCCAGAGGGGTTATTGGCAACAATTGCAACACTTTCAAAAGAAACACTTGCGGTTTACAAAATTGTATACATACATCATAACTTTGTATCCATCTATTGCAATCGGATATTCACACTGCTCATATCGGTAATTTTTGACCATTAATGGTTCAACATCAAAGAGTGCCTAAGTTAAAGGTTTTTGCAAAATTCAAGTTGCTTTGTAATCAGAAGCAGTAAGCGATTTCCCAAATATTCATAAAGGGACAGTTTCAAACAAAAAGTTGAATATATCATCGTACCCACAAATAGGAGAGATTATACACACTTGCTTACTGTCACTTTAACCAACGAATTAGTTCAGAAATTGCGCACGTAAGAGACTATATAATAGTAGCGCAAATTAAACCTGCTTCAAACTAAAGTTTAGGTATATACAGTAATAACATTAATTGCCCAGGATTTGATCAATTGTGATTGTATATTTGTGGTTTTATATGAAATCACGCTTATAGTTGGATTGTAAGTCAAAATGTGTTTTTAAAATGTGTTTTTATTGAGTTAGAATATTTAGGACACAGGTGTCGTTAATTTTTATTGAGTCAAATTTAGCATCCATATGCAGCAATTTGTTGTATTAATTTATTCATTTTTTATGTACATAGAAACATAGATATTGACGGCAGATTAGAGCCATAGGCCCAGCCAAGTCTGCCCGACCATACCTAACAGTATAAAATTATCTAGTTCGTTAGGATAGCCTATGCATGTCCATGCATTTTTAAAGATCCCCCACAGTGTTTGTTGCTACTACCTACATGAGTTTTTATAATCCATTTAATCGTTGTATTATATTTTTACACATTTTACCAGAAATCTTACAGGGGCCCGAGATCTTTGTAAAATATTTTACACTATTTACCTGCAATACTTAGGGGCCGAGAATCATTATATCTTTTATAGAATCACATTTATATCACAAAATAATTTGTTCTCAAGAAGCATCATTTTATACACCTTAGGGCCAAGAGGCCGCCAGCCACACCTTACACATCAGCATTTTCTTGTTTTTGATCGCACATTGTGAGAAGTACGATCAGTGGGTTAGGCCAAGTACTGTGTTCTGTTTAGTTTCAGTTAAGGGACACCACTGTTGTTTCTTAGTGATCGTCACAGGGAACTTGTTTAGAAATGAATTGCATATAAGTAAAGTCCCTTCTCTGTCATACGTATATTCGTTTAACTGCTGTGAAACAGGCTGGATTGTGGCGCCATCTTAAAACCACGGATTTTTTACATTACAGGTAGCCCTCAGTTTACGCCGGGGTTAGTTCCAGAAGGATGGTTGTAAATCAAAACCATTGTAAATTGAAAACCCAGTTTATAATGTAAGTTCATTGGAAGTGAGGGAGATAGGTTCCAGGCCCCTCTCAAAATTGGACATAAGTATCACCTAATACAGTGTTTTTTCAACCAGTGTGCCCATGGCACACTAGTGTGCCGTGAGAGATCCTCAGGTGTGCCGCGGCAGGACTGAGAACAGTGTGACATATTTTTTTAAATTTTGCTTGTTTTGAGTGTGACAGGGCTCATCAGCAGGACAGGGCAGGCATCATTTGCAACCATGACATATTGACATTCATTCACAGGACAATCATTATGATGGTATAATATATGCTGTATTAGGCTACAATGTGTGATTTTGTAAAATTGGGATGGTGGTGTGCCGCAGGATTTTTTAATGTTAAAAAAGTGTGCCTCCGGCAAAAAAATATTGAAAATCACTGGGCCCTAATGCATTATTTTTAAAGCTTTGAAATGAAGACTTTAAATGGTAAAACTGCATTATAAACTTGATTAAAATAATCACACAACACAAAATATATAATTAAACTAAGTTAAATGAACAAAAACATTTGCTAAACCAGCATTATAAACCTAATAAAATAATCACACAACACAGACTTCACTTTGCATTTTTCTGCAAACAGTCTCTTTCTATGCATTCCATCTGGACTGATTTATAGACAGGAAGATCTTGTTCCTTTGAAATCTGTTCGATAGCTCAGGTACTGGTAAAACTGATTATTTTCCGAGCTTGCTTGGCTTTGCTGCAACACAAGCGGACAGGCTCCACCTACTGGCTATTTTAATAAATGGCACTGGCTTCTCAATGCTTTTCAATAGCAGTCACATGACTGGAAAAAAAGGTTGTTATTCTGAAACGGTGTAAATTGAACCGTTTGTAAAAACGGAGGGCCACCTGTAATTATCTTTTTATTTATTGATGGTTAAAACAAGCTATTGACTTTCAAAGAAAAAGTTTAAAAATACGTTATTCTAGACGTTATTTATTTTCTTTTTTAGAAATGTGATGCTTTTATAAAATAGTGACAATAACTTTTTTATTTACAATTTAGATGGAGAGAGAGGAAAAAGTCACTGTGTTTGTAGTTATTGAAAACAATACAGAGAGTGGTGCCTTAGAAGTGGCAGTGGGGATGCTTTGGACAGGTAAGTAGTTTTCCTTTTTCATCTTCTGTTTTCAACTTACTGCTTACTAGGAGAACCAGAGTCACGTGAATGTGACCTGGCCTTGAGACCCCCAAAGGTATGAGACCGCTGGTATAGGGGCAGGGGTTTGCAGTGTTAGGGGTCTGATCAGAAGTGGGATGTGTGAATGGGAATGCAGGGTCCTGGTTTACGATTGGACCCTTGATGTGGATATGGGGTTGTAGGATCTAACCTTAGGTCTGATTTGGGTGTGGGTTTTTTGGGTGTTGTGCTCTTCTTCTTTATATTTTAAAGGTTAGGGGACATTGAGGTTGTATAGTTGGGCCAACTCAGTTTAATGTTCTAGGTCGGTATAATAGTCCAGGGGTCAAGTTTGATTTGAATACTCATGATTAAATGGGAAAGGGTCCTGGTTATGAATTGTTAGGGGGTATGTGAGGTGGGTATAGCAACACACATATCCCTAGAAGATATATTATATTGGCAAGACAGGGTCACTAGCATAGTCATTTTTGATGAGGGCTGTGTTGTGATTTTACAGTTAGGGTTAATAGGTTTTGGGCAGCTGGATCACAGATATAGATATTTGCATCTGGCACAAGTTGCAATGAATGTTAATTGCATAGAAAGCCAAGGTAATTGAACGTGTGGAGTCCTCAAATTGTTGAAGAAGGACACTAGCAGTTGTAAACACCTGGGTTCTGTTAAGGGAATACTAGCAGCATGTAGCGCTGTGGGTTGTGATAAGGGACACTTGCATTTGAGTGGCAGGTGGTAACAATTAGGTTTAGTTGTGTTGGGGATTAAATGGATATGAGAACACAAATTTTGTCTTTTATGATTTAGAAAGAGCATGCAATTTTAAACTCATTCTAATTTACTTCTATTATCTAATGTGCTTAATTCTTTTTATATCCTTTGCTGAAAAGCATATCTAGATAGGCTCAGTAGCAGCCTGATTGGTTGCTGCAGATAGATGCCTTGTGTGATTGGCTCACCCATGTGCATTTCTAGTTATATCCACAAAGGATATCTAAAGAATGAAGCAAATTAGATAAAAGAAGTCAATTGGGATATTTTTTAAAATTTTATTCTCTATCTGAATCATGGAAGAAAAATGTTGGGTTTAATGTCCCTTTAAGGATAATTGTGGTTAAGGCAGAATTACAGTTAGGAAACATCAGGCAGTTACACTGGTACTTGTAATGACTTAGGTATCAGTGATATTGTGAATGGGGTTAAGAAGCTCCTTACCTGGCGAATCATTGTGACCTTCCAAAAGGAGCCATTAGTTTTTTAGTGAAGCAACTAAATTTAAACCTTTACATTGTGCTACAGCCAATCATAGCGTAGATTACAAGTGTAGCGTAATTGATAGCACGAGAGTGCATTATCCATATCACTCCCTCTAAGAATATTTACACAACAATGGTATTGCAAGGGAATGGTAATAAGAATAAAGCAGAGGAACCTTAATGCAATGACATGGTTTTTTTAGCACAACCTATACGTTTAATGGATAGAGCAGGGTGCGCTATCATTGTTCATATTACAAAGGTGAGATATGTGTTGTGCTCAAATGCAACACACAATAGTGCTGGAAAAGTAAAGTATTAAAGGTACAGGAAACGCCAAAAAATTTTCTTTCATGATTTGGATAGAACATACAATTTAAATGACTTTCCAGTTTACTTCTGTTATCAAATTTTCTTCATTCTCTTGTTATCCTTTGCTGAAGGAACAGCTTTGCACTACTGGCAGCTAGATGAACACATCTAGTTAGCCAATCACAAGAGACTAATGTGTGCAGGCACCAATCCGCTTCCAGCTCCCACTAGTGTTTGATATGTGCGTATTATTTTGCAACAATGGATACCAAAGAACAAAGCACATTTGATAATAGAAGTGAATTAAAAGTGTCTTACAATTTATATGCTCTTTCTGCATTATGCAAGTTTAATTTTGACTTTTCTATCCCTTTAAGGCTAGAATATATACATAACAAAACACATGTATAATGTATCAAAGTATTTCCATATATATATATATATATATATATATATATATATATATATGGAAATACTTTGATACATTATACATGTGTTTTGTTATTCATATATTCTAGCCTTAAAGGGATAGAAAAGTCAAAATTAAACTTGCATAATCCAGAAAGAGCATAAAATTGTAAGACACTTTTAAATTCACTTCTATTATCAAATGTGCTTTGTTCTCTTGGTATCCATTGTTGCAAAATAATACGCACATATCAAACACTAGTGGGAGCTGGAAGCGGATTGGTGCCTGCACACATTAGTCTCTTGTGATTGGCTAACTAGATGTGTTCATCTAGCTGCCAGTAGTGCAAAGCTGTTCCTTCAGCAAAGGATAACAAGAGAATGAAGAAAATTTGATAACAGAAGTAAACTGGAAAGTCATTTCAAATTGTATGTTCTATCCAAATCATGAAAGAAAATTTTTGGCGTTTCCTGTACCTTTAATACTTTACTTTTCCAGCACTATTGTGTGTTGCATTTGAGCACAACACATATCTCACCTTTTGTAATATGAACAATGATAGCGCACCCTGCTCTATCCATTAAAAGTATAGGTTGTGCTAAAAAACCATGTCATTGCATTAAGGTTCTCTGTTTATTCTTATTACCATTCCCTTGCAATACCATGTTGTGTAATATTCTTAGAGAGGAGTGATATGGATATTGCACTCTGTGCTATCAATTACGCTACACTTGTAATCTACGCTATGATTGGCTGTAGCACAATGTAAAGGTTTAATTTAGTTGCTTCAATAAAAACTAATGGCTCCTTTTGGAAGGTCACAATGATTCGCCAGGTAAGGAGCTTCTTAACCCCATTCACAATATCACTGATACCTAAGTCATACAAGTACCAGTGTAACTGCCTGATATTCCTAACTGTAATTTGCCTTAACCACAATTATCCTTAAAGGGACATTAAACCCAACATTTTTCTTCCATGATTCAGATAGAGAATAAAATTTTAAAAAATATCCCAATTGACTTCTTTTATCTAATTTGCTTCATTCTTTAGATATCCTTTGTGGAATAACTAAAAATGCACATGGGTGAGCCAATCACACAAGGCATCTATCTGCAGCCACCAATCAGCAGCTACTGAGCCTATCTAGATATGCTTTTCAGCAAAGGATATAAAAAGAATTAAGCACATTAGATAATAGAAGTAAATTAGAAAGTAGTTTAAAATTGCATGCTCTTTCTAAATCATAAAAGACAAAATTTGTGTTTCATATCCATTTAATCCCCAACACAACTAAACCTAATTGTTACCCTGCCACTCAAATGCAAGTGTCCCTTATCACAACCCAACGCTACATCTGCTAGTATTCCTTAACAGAACCCAGGTTTACAACTGCTAGTGTCCTTCGTCACAATTGAGACTCACACGTTCAATTACTTGGCTTTCTATGCAATTAACATTCATTGCAACTTGTGCCAGATGCAAATATCTATATCTGTGATCCAGCTGCCCAAAACTATTAACCCTAACTGTAAAATCACAACACAGCCCTCATCAAAAATGATCATGCTAGTGACCTGTCTTGCCAATATAATATATCTCTAGGGATATGTGTGTTGCTATACCCACCGCACATACCCCTAACAATTCAAAACCAGGACCTTTCCATTTAATCATGAGTATTCAAAATCAAAACTGACCCCTGGACTATTATACCGACCTACAACCATTAAACTGAGTTGGCCCAACTATACAACCTCAATGTCCCCTAACCTTTAAAATATAAAGAAGAAGAGCACAACACCCAAAAATCCACACCCAAATCAGACCTAAGGTTAGATCCTACAACCCCATATCCACATCAAGGGTCCAATCGTAAACCCGACCCTGCATTCCCATTCACACATCCCACTTCTGATCAGATCCCTAACACTGCAACCCCATGCCCTAACCAGCGGTCTCATACCTTTGGGGGTCTTAAGGCCAGGTCACATTCACGTGACTCTGGTTCTCCTAGTAAGCAGTAAGTTGAAAACAGAAGATGAAAAAGGAAAACTACTTACCTGTCAAAGCATCCCCACTGCACTTCTAAGGCACTACTCTCTGCATTGTTTTCAATAACTACAAACACAGTGACTTTTTCCTCTCTCTCCATCTAAATTGTAAATAAAAAAAGTTATTGTCACTATTTTATAAAACATCACATTTCTAAAAAAGAAAAAAATAACGTCTAGAATAACGTATTTTAAACTTTCTCTTTGAAAGTCATTAGCTTGTTTTAACCATCAATAATAAAAAGATAATTACAGGTGGCCCTCGTTTTACAACGGTTCAATTTACACCGTTTCAGAATAACAACCTTTTTTTCCAGTCATGTGACTGCTATTGAAAACATTGAGAAGCATTGCATTTATTAAAATAGCCAGTAGGTGGAGCTGTCCGCTTGTGTTGCAGCAAAGCCAAGCAAGCTGAAAATAATCAGTTTAACCAGACCTGAGCTATCGAACAGATTTCAAAGGAACAAGATCTTCCTGTCTATAAATCAGTCCAGATTGGAATGCATAGAAAGAACTGTTTGCAGAACAATGCAAGTGAAGTCTGTGTTGTGTGATTATTTTATTAGGTTTATAATGCTGTTTAGCAAATGTTTTTGTTCATTTAACTTAGTTTAATTATATATTCTGTGTTGTGTGATTATTTTATTAAGTTTATAATGCCGTTTACCATTTAAAGTCTTCATTTCAAAGCTTTAAAAATAATGTATTAGGTCATTGATTTTCAAATATTTTTTGCCGTGGCACACTTTTTTACATTAAAAAATCCTGCGGCACACCACCATCCCAAAATCACACATTGTAGCCTAATACAGCATATATTATACATCATAATGATTGTCTGTGAATGAATGTCAATATGTCATGGTTGCAAATGATGCCTGCCTGTCTGCCTGATGAGCCTGTCACATCAAAACAAGCAACATTTAAAAAATATGTCACACTGTTCTCAGTCTGCCGCGGCACACCTGAGGATCTCTCACGGCACACTAGTGTGCCATGGCACACTGGTTGAAAAACACTGTATTAGGTGATACTTATGTCAATTTTGAGAGGGGCCTGGAACCTATCTCCCTCACTTCCCAATGACTTACATTATAAACTGGGTTTCAATTTACAATGGTTTTGATTTACAACCATTCCTTCTGGAACCTAACCCCGGCGTAAACTGAGGGCTACCTGTAATGTAAAAAATGCTGGTTTTAAGATGCGCCACATCCAGCCTGTTTCACAGCAGTTAAACGAATACGGTATGACAAGAAGGGACTGTACTTATAAGCACATTCATTTCTAAACAAGTCCCTGTGACATCACTAAGAGACAACAGTGGTGTCTACTGAACTAACAGAACACAGTACTTGGCCTACCCACTAATCGTACTTGTCACAATGTGCGATCAAAAACAAGAAAATGCTGATGTGTAAGGTGTGGCTGGCGCCTCTTGGCCTAAGGTGTATAAAATGATGCTTCTTGAGAACAAATTATTTTGTGATATAAATGTGATCTATAAAAGATATAAGGATCTGGGCCCCTAAGATTGCAGGTAAATAGTGTAAAAATATATTACAAAGATCTTGGCCCCTTTAAGATTTCAGGTAAATGGTGTAAAAATATAATACAAAGATTTATGGATTATAAAAATCATGTACATAAAAAATGAATAAATTAATACAACAAATTGCTGCATAATGGATGCTAAATTTGACTCAATAAAAATTAACGACACCGGTGTCTAACTATTCTAACTCAATAAAAACACATTTTAAAAACACATTTTGACTTACAATCCAACTATAAGCGTGATTTCATATAAAACCACAAATATACAATCACAATTGATCAAATCCTGGGCAATTAATGTTATTACTGTATATACCTAAACTTTAGTTTGAAGCGGTTAATTTGCGCTATATTATATAGTCTCTTACGTGTGCAATTTCTGAACTAATTCGTTGGTTAAAGTGACAGTAAGCAAGTGTGTATATCTCTCCTATTTGTGGGTACGATGATATATTCAACTTTTGTTTGAACTGTCCCTTTATGAATATTTGGGAAATCCGCTATGTTCTGATTTACAAAGCAACTTGAATTTTGCAAAAACCTTTAACTTAGGCACTCCTTTGATGTTGAACCATTAATGGTCAAAAATTACCGATATGAGCAGTGTGAATATCCGATTGCAATAGATGGATACAAAGTTACTGATGTATGTACAATTTTTGTAAACCGCAAGTGTTTCTTTTGAAAGTGTTGCAATTGTTGCAATAACCCCTCTGGGTGTAAGCGATGTAGCTTGCGTTCACACTGAATTGTACTCACTGATTCTTCGGAGTCCCTGCCAGACCGATAACTCTCTGCGGTCAGTTGGTGATGCGTGTGTCTTTTGCCCAATCTGTTCAAGGGAGTGAAATGTGCGCACTTATTCGAAAAGCAACTTGTCTCTTTTTCAAGCTCCTATCGCTTAATTTTTTGACAATTCTCAATTAAGTGGTTATGGGAGTTCATCCGAGATTGGTATCTAGATACTGTGGAGCTGTAAAATGGAACGTCTACGCGTTTCAACTACTAAGAGCCTTTGTCAAGATGGTCCTCTTTTCCAGCTCCTTTTTTATATAGGGTTATATATTAACCCTTCCTTCACTTAGCATCATTCGATCTTTGCTTATTCTTCTTGGTTTATTAAGTAATCTGAAATATTTTGGTCAAACCAGTAGGAAGTATAGGGAACATCTATTAGGTATTGAACATAATAGAAAAGATACAACCTTATATAGACATTTTCTGGAAGTACATCAAGGGAGAACTGCTGACTTTAAGTTCTGGGGTATCAAAAAGATAGAACAGGATGGGAGGCGAGGAAATATGGAAGAAAAATTATTAAGACAAGAAGCTGAGTTGATCTATAGTTTTGGTACATTAGCACCAACAAGTCTAAATAGTGAATTAGATCTTAATTTCATTATGAAATAATTAGAATTTGACTGAGTTATATTATAGATAGCTAATAAGAAATACCCTAAGATCCAGATCAAGCTAATAGTAGTATATTTAGTATTTTATAGAATCAACTTGTCTTAGACCAGATGGTCCAACATAACCCCCTTCTGTAAAACACACTTTAAATTCAATCCGAGACCATTATACTCTTAAGACCTCATTTTTGTATTGTATTTATTATAATTAGATATTTACTTTAATGAAGGCAATTTCATGAAATAAATATCAGCTTGTATTTTGGGATATAGTGTTTTGAACATATTTATCAGTTTGGATGTTTTAGTATTATTTTTAATAACAAGTTCTGTCACTTTAAGAAGCGGTTACTATTAACATGCTAGAATATAAAGAATATCAACAAAGTGACAAGTGTTAATCTCCAGGATATGGATTACTTAATAAACCAAGAAGAATAAGCAAAGATCGAATGATGCTAAGTGAAGGTAAGGTTAATATATAACCCTAAATAAAGGAGGAGCTGGAAAAGAGGATCATCTTGACAAAGGCTCTGAGTAGTTGAAATGCGTAGACGTTCCATTTTAGAGCTCCACAGTATCTAGATACCAACCTCGGATGAACTCCCATAACCACTTCATTGCGAATTGTCTAAAAATGAAGAGGTAGGAATTTTAAAAAGAGACAAGTTGTTTTTCGAATAAGTGCGCGCATTTCACTCCATTGAATTGATTGGGCAAAAGACACACGCATCACCAACTGACCGCAGAGAGTTATCGGTTTGGCGGGGACGCCGAAGAAACAGTGAGTACAATTCAGTGTGACTCCAGATTTGCAAAGACATTTTACAAGCCTCACACCTAACCTCAGACTCCAGATTTGCAAAGACATTTTACAAGCCTCACACCTACCCTCAGACTCCAGATTTGCAAAGACATTTTACAAGCCTCACACCTAACCTCACACTCCAGATTTGCAAAGACATTTTACAAGCCTCACACCTAACCTCAGACTCCAGATTTGCAAAGACATTTTACAAGCCTCACACCTAACCTCAGAATCCAGATTTGCAAAGACATTTTACAAGCCTCACACCTAACCTCAGACTCCAGATTTGCAAAGACATTTTACAAGCCTCAAACCTAACCTCAGACTCCAGATTTTCAAATACATTTTACAAGCCTCACACCTAACCTCAGACTCCAGATTTGCAAAGACATTTTACAAGCCTCACACCTAACCTCAGACTCCAGATTTGCAAAGACATTTTACAAGCCTCACACCTAACCTAAGACTCCAGATTTGCAAAGACATTTTACAAGCCTCACACCTAACCTCAGACTCCAGATTTTCAAATACATTTTACAAGCCTCACACCTAACCTCAGACTCCAGATTTGCAAAGACATTTTACAAGCCTCACACCTAACCTCAGACTCCAGATTTGCAAAGACATTTTACAAGGTAATTCACCTGACTGGCCTCTCTCCAATCAAGATACTGAGTGCAATTATTCCTTATTTCTGTTGGGCTATGATGGAATTATTTTTAAATCTCATTGTAATATTCCAATCTTTGTCTCCAATCTTTGTTTCCAAACTTCTTCTCCCCCTCTGCTGTGTCTCAAACCCCTCCTCCCATGTTTACACTCCTCTCTCTTTCCACAGCCTCACACCTAACCTCAGACTCCAGATTTGCAAAGACATTTTACAAGCCTCACACCTAACCTCAGACTCCAGATTTGCAAAGACATTTTACAAGCCTCACACCAAACCTCAGACTCCAGATTTGCAAAGACATTTTACAAGACTCACACCTAACCTCAGACTCCAGATTTGCAAAGACATTTTACAAGCCTCACACCTAACCTCAGACTCCAGATTTGCAAAGACATTTTACAAGCCTCACACCTAACCTCAGACTCCAGATTTGCCTGGACATCTCTTGCCCAAGCCTGGGCGAAGAGAGAGATTCTGCCCCCTACTAGATTCGTTTCCGGATCTGGGGCTACTCCTTCATGCTGTCTTAGAGGCAGCAGCAGGCTTTTTGGCCTGTTTCCCCTTGTTCCAAGCCTGGTTAGGTCTCCAGACCGGCTTAGACTGGGCAAAAGTTCTCTCTTGTTTTGTGTTAGAGGAAGTTGAAGCTGCGCCACTCTTGAAGTTTTGAAAGGGCCAAAAACTAGACTGGTCCTTAATTTGTTGGACCTGTCTTGAGGAAGGGCGTGACCTTTTCCTCCAGTTATGTCAGAAATGATCTCCTTCAGTCCAGGCCCGAATAGGGTCTGTCCTTTGAAGGGAATATTGAGAAGTTTAGTCTTTGAAGTCACGTCAGCTGACCAGGATTTAAGCCATAGCGCCCTACGCGCCTGAATAGCAAAACCTGAATTTTTAGCCGTTAGCTTAATGAATTGGCTAGCTTAAGGGCCCTAAGCTTGTCAATAATATCTTCCAACGGGGTTTCAACCTGTAGAGCCTCCTCTAGGGACTCAAACCAGAAAGCCGCAGCAGCAGTGACTGGGGCAATGCATGCAAGAGGCTGGAGAATAAAACCTTGTTGAATAAAAATTTTCTTAAGGTAACCGTCTAATTTTTTATCCATTGGATCTAGAAAAGCACAACTGTCCTCGACAGGGATAGTGGTACGCTTAGCTACAGTAGAAACTGCTCCCTCCACCTTAGGGACCGTCTGCCATAAGTCCTGTGTAGTGGCGTCTATAGGAAACATCTTTTTAAAAACAGGAGGGGGAGAGAACGGTACACCTGGTCTATCCCATTCCTTAGTAATAATTTCAGAAAACCTTTTAGGGATTGGATAAAACATCAGTGTAAGTAGGTACTGCATAGTATTTATCCAATCTACATAATTTCTCTGGGACTACAATAGTGTCACAGTCGTCCAGAGTTGCTAAAACCTCCCTGAGCAATACGCGGAGGTGTTCAAGCTTAAATTTAAATGTAGACATATCAGAATCAGATTGAAGTATCTTCCATGAACCAGAAAAATCACCCACAGATTGAAGCTCCCCTGCTTCAGCTTCATTATATTGTGAGGGTGTATCAGACATAGCTACTAAAGCGTCAGAGAGCTCTGTATTTATTCTAGTCCCAGAGCTGTCTCGCTTTCCTTGCAATCCTGGCAGTTTAGATAATACCTCTGTACGGGTATGATTCATAACTGCCGCCATGTCTTGCAAGGTATACGCAATGGGCGCGCTAGATGTACTAGGCGTCCCCTGAGCGGGATTTATAAGATCTGACACGTGGGGAGAGTTAGACGGCATAACTCCCTCCTTGTCAATTTCTTCTGGTGATAAATTTTTTAATGCCAGAATATGGTCTTTGTAATCTATGGTAAAATCAGTGCATTTGGTACACATTCTAAGAGGGGGTTCCACAATGGCTTCCAAACATAATGAACAATGAGTTTCCTCTATCTCAGACATGTTTAAACAGACTAGTAATGAGACCAGCAAGCTTGGAAAACACTTTAATAACTGTGAACAAGCAAAAAATAAAAACGGTACTGTGCCTTTAAGAGAAAAAAAACAATCACAGAAACTGCAAAACAGTGAAAAAAGCAGTAAATCTTACGAAATTTTTACAGTGTGTATAATAGGCTGCAAGAGCATTGCACCCACTTGCAAATGGATGATTAACCCCTTAGTTTCAAAACCGGATAAAAAAAACGATATAAACGTTTTTAAACAGTCACAACAAACTGCCACAGCTCTACTGTGGCCCTACCTGCCCATACAACAACTTTGGAAGGCACAAAAACCCTTTAGAGAGGTCCTATATGTTCAGGGGACTCCTTCAGGGAAGCTGGATGTCTCAAGCTGCAAAAACTAATGTGAAAATAGACCCCTCCCAACCTGTACTCACAATGAGAGGGCCTTAAAAATTATCCCTAGGCAAAATCTAGCCGGCCATGTGGAAAAACTAGGCCCCAGAATAAAGTTTTATCACCAAAATGTAATAAACGTTTAAACACCTTCAAGCAAACGTAATATCTATTCAGTAATGTGAGTAAATAATAAAAATATTACCCTTTACAGCAAGCATGATACCAGTCGTTATTAAATCACTGTAATCAGGCTTACCTTAAATAAATTCGGTATTGTCAGCATTTTCTAGCTTATCATCTCTCTAGAAAAATTTAAAACTGCACATACCTCAGAGCAGGAGACCCTGCACGCCATTCCCCCAGCTGAAGTTACCCATCTCTTCAGTTATGTGTGAGAACAGCAGTGGATCTTAGTTACAACCTGCTAAGATCATCAAAAACCTCAGGCAGACTCTTCTTCAACTTTCTGCCTGAGGCTAAAATAGTACAACTCCAGTACCATTTGAAAATAACAAACTTTTGATTGAAGATAAACTACTTTAATGCACCACATCTCTCTAGCTACTTCCCTTGCCGAGAGCTGCAAGAGAATGACTGGGAGGTGGCAGTTAGGGGAGGAGCTATATAGACAGCTCTGCTGTGGGTGATCCTCTTGCAGCTTCCTGTTGGGAAGGAGAATATCCCACAAGTAATGGATGAATCCGTGGACTGGATACACCTTACAAGAGAAAACAAATCAACAACTTGGTTTTAAAACATTTCAGAATACTCTGCGTCACTTACATTGGTTCCTTGTTCATACCTATTCAATTAAATCTGGGTTTGTTATTTGAAAAAGAAACAAAAAGGATCTGAAGTGATTTATTTTATTATAAACGTGTACAGGATAAATCGCAACATATACACAATCTTATGGGGATGATTAAAAGAAAATGTTTTCTGCATTGAATGAATAATAAGGTTTCATGTTGCTTAGTGTTTGGTTTATATATTTATAGAACCTGAATAGAAACATGTAGGCGGAGCTTGTGATGCTTAAAATTAATTAGCTGACTTACTGTGTCCTCATTTGATTGGTTACAAGAGCCGTTAGTGATTTTAAAAAAGCTCGGCTCCCCTAGTGTTGTATTCTTATATAAATGAGTGTTTTGTTTTAATATATATTTTGTAATATAAAGGTGCCAATTATTATACAGGGAGTGCAGAATTATTAGGCAAGTTGTATTTTTGAGGATTAATTTTATTATTGAACAACAACCATGTTCTCAATGAACCCAAAAAACTCATTAATATCAAAGCTGAATATTTTTGGAAGTAGTTTTTAGTTTGTTTTTAGTTTTAGCTATTTTAGGGGGATATCTGTGTGTGCAGGTGACTATTACTGTGCATAATTATTAGGCAACTTAACAAAAAACAAATATATACCCATTTCAATTATTTATTTTTACTAGTGAAACCAATATAACATCTCAACATTCACAAATATACATTTCTGACATTGAAAAACAAAACAAAAACAAATCAGTGACCAATATAGCCACCTTTCTTTGCAAGGACACTCAAAAGCCTGCCATCCATGGATTCTGTCAGTGTTCTGATCTGTTCACCATCAACATTGCGTGCAGCAGCAACCACAGCCTCCCAGACACTGTTCAGAGAGGTGTACTGTTTTCCCTCCTTGTAAATCTCACATTTGATGATGGACAACAGGTTCTCAATGGGGTTCAGATCAGGTGAACAAGGAGGCCATGTCATTAGATTTTCTTCTTTTATACCCTTTCTTGCCAGCCACGCTGTGGAGTACTTGGATGCGTGTGATGGAGCATTGTCCTGCATGAAAATTATGTTTTTCTTGAAGGATGCAGACTTCTTCCTGTACCACTGCTTGAAGAAGGTGTCTTCCAGAAACTGGCAGTAGGACTGGGAGTTGAGCTTGACTCCATCCTCAACCCGAAAAGGCCCCACAAGCTCATCTTTGATGATACCAGCCCAAACCAGTACTCCACCTCCACCTTGCTGGCGTCTGAGTCGGACTGGAGCTCTCTGCCCTTTACCAATCCAGCCACGGGCCCATCCATCTGGCCCATCAAGACTCACTCTCATTTCATCAGTCCATAAAACCTTAGAAAAATTAGTCTTAAGATATTTCTTGGCCCAGTCTTGACGTTTCAGCTTGTGTGTCTTGTTCAGTGGTGGTCGTCTTTCAGCCTTTCTTACCTTGGCCATGTCTCTGAGTATTGCACACCTTGTGCTTTTGGGCACTCCAGTGATGTTGCAGCTCTGAAATATGGCCAAACTGGTGGCAAGTGGCATCTTGGCAGCTGCACGCTTGACTTTTCTCAGTTCATGGGCAGTTATTTTGCGCCTTGGTTTTTCCACACGCTTCTTGCGACCCTGTTGACTATTTTGAATGAAACGCTTGATTGTTCGATGATCACGCTTCAGAAGCTTTGCAATTTTAAGAGTGCTGCATCCCTCTGCAAGATATCTCACTATTTTTGACTTTTCTGAGCCTGTCAAGTCCTTATTTTGACCCATTTTGCCAAAGGAAAGGAAGTTGCCTAATAATTATGCACACCTGATATAGGGTGTTGATGTCATTAGACCACACCCCTTCTCATTACAGAGATGCACATCACCTAATATGCTTAATTGGTAGTAGGCTTTCGAGCCTGTACAGCTTGGAGTAAGACAACATGCATAAAGAGGATGATGTGGTCAAAATACTAATTTGCCTAATAATTCTGCACTCCCTGTATAGTACAAATCACATTATGCTGATAAAGTATGTAGTAGTTATGTGAGACCTGAGTGTACAACAAAAACCACACAAAGTACTCATTAATCCTTTTATCTTCCCAATTTACAATGTCTGTTGCAGGACAAGGGCGTTTTTCTCTATATCATATCAATAGATGCACAAGGGCAACGGGCTTGTAAAAATAGCACGGTGCTGTTAATATAGATCAATATTTTAATATGCAAGCGTTAAATCGCATTACGAGTAAAACGTAATCAAATTATATCATTTTAAATGATTTTGTGAATCAGGTTTAGTTACTCAGTGAACAAACAAAAGAAGGGGCTGCACGCTCGTAAAATAAAACATCCAAATTTGTTTCAAAATGTTAAAATCTCAAATGGAATAAGGCATAAAAAATTAGTGAGTAGGTGTAAGCAAGACAGGCTTACGGGTTTCGGCTTTACGCCGTATTCATAGCCATAATGTCAACTTTACTGGGCACTTATTTAAATCCTTAAAACTCATCTGATTGGATAAAACTCTCACACCTACTTCTCACACATTTCCTGAAAGATCAATGGCTGAGAACAACAAGACGTGAACCAATTACAATGCACAGAATATGAGACCGGAAAAAATGGATATAAAGTTCAAGTGTACAAACATTCATTTGCAAAACATCAACAACTAATGCCTATAGAATAGGGAAATCTATCATGATTTACACACACCTGTTGAGAGGAAATGACAGATACATAAAATAAGATATATACGGCTAGATTTGGAGTTTTGTCGGTAACGACCCGAAAAACTAACGCCGGCTTTTTTCTGGCCGCACCATAAAAATAACTCTGGTATTGAGAGTCCACATAAAGGCTGCGTTAGGCTCCAAAAAAGGAGCGTAGAGCATTTTTAACGCAGCTTCAACTCTCAATACCAGAGTTGCTTACGACGCGGCCAGCCTCAAAAACGTGCTCGTGCACGATTCCCCCATAGGAAGCAATGGGGCTGTTTGAGCTGAAAAAAAACCTAACACCTGCAAAAAAGCTGCGTTCAGCTCCTAACGCAGCCCCATTGTTTACTATGCGTAAACACTTCCTACGTCTGCACCTAACACCCTAACATGTACCCCGAGTCTAAACACCCCTAACCTTACACTTATTAACCCCTAATCTGCCGCCCCCGCTATCGCTGACACCTGCATTTTATTTTTAACCCCTAATCTGCCGCTCCGTAAACCGCCGCTACTTACATTATCCCTATGTACCTCTAATCTGCTGCCCCTAACACCGCCGACCCCTATATTATATTTATTAACCCCTAATCTGCCCCCCTCAATGTCGCCTCCACCTGCCTACACTTATTAACCCCTAATCTGCCGAGCGGACCGCACCGCTATTATAATAAAGTTATTAACCCCTAATCCGCCTCACTAACCCTATAATAAATAGTATTAACCCCTAATGTGCCCTCCCTAACATCGCCGACACCTAACTTCAATTATTAACCCCTAATCTGCCGACCGGAGCTCACCGTTATTCTAATAAATGGATTAACCCCTAAAGCTAAATCTAACCCTAACACTAACACCCCCCTAAATTAAATATAATTTTAATCTAAGGAAATTAATTAACTCTTATTAAATAAATTATTCCTATTTAAAGCTAAATACTTACCTGTAAAATAAACCCTAATATAGCTACACTATAAATTATAATTACATTGTAGCTATTTTAGGATTAATATTTATTTTACAGGCAACTTTGTAATTATTTTAACCAGGTACAATAGCTATTAAATAGTTAAGAACTATTTAATAGTTACCTAGTTAAAATAATTACAAAATTACCTGTAAAATAAATCCTAACCTAAGTTACAATTAAACCTAACACTATACTATCATTAAATTAATTAAATAAAATACCTACAATTACCTACAATTAAACCTAACACTACACTATCAATACATTAATTAAATACAATATCTACAAATAACTACAATGAAATAAACTATCTAAAGTACAAAAAATAAAAAAGTATCTACAAACATAAGAAAAATATTACAACAATTTTAAACTAATTACACCTACTCTAAGCCCCCTAATAAAACAACAAAGCCCCCCAAAATAAAAAATGCCCTACCCTATTCTAAATTACTAAAGTTAAAAGCTCTTTTACCTTACCAGCCCTGAACAGGGCCCTTTGCGGGGCATGCCCAAAGAAGTTCAGCTCTTTTGCCTGTAAAAAAAACCATACAATACCCCCCCCCCAACATTACAACCCACCACCCACATACCCCTTATCTAACCCAAACCCCCCTTAAATAAACCTATCACTAAGCCCCTGAAGATCATCCTACCTTGTCTTCACCTCACCAGGTATCAACGATCCGTCCTGGCTCCAAAATCTTCATCCAACCCAAGCGGGGGTTGGCGATCCATCATCCGGTGGCTGAAGAGGTCCAGAAGAGGCTCCAAAGTCTTCATCCTATCCGGGAAGAAGAGGCGATCCGGACCGGCAACCATCTTGATCCAAGCGGCATCTTCTATCTTCATCCGATGACGACCGGCTCCATCCTGAAGACCTCCACCGCGGACCCATCTTCTTCCGGCGACGTCCAACTGAAGAATGACGGTTCCTTTAAGGGACGTCATCCAAGATGGCGTCCATCGAATTCCGATTGGCTGATAGGATTCTATCAGCCAATCGGAATTAAGGTAGGAATATTCTGATTGGCTGATGGATCAAGATGGTTGCCGGTCCGGATCGCCTCTTCTTCCCGGATAGGATGAAGACTTTGGAGCCTCTTCTGGACCTCTTCAGCCACCGGATGATGGATCGCCAACCCCCGCTTGGGTTGGATGAAGATTTTGGAGCCAGGACGGATCTGTGATACCTGGTGAGGTGAAGACAAGGTAGGATGATCTTCAGGGGCTTAGTGTTAGGTTTATTTAAGGGGAGTTTGGGTTAGACTAGGGGTATGTGGGTGGTGGGTTGTAATGTTGGGGGGGGGTATTGTATGTTTTTTTTACAGGCAAAAGAGCTGAACTTCTTGGGGCATGCCCCGCAAAGGGCCCTGTTCAGGGCTGGTAAGGTAAAAGAGCTTTTAACTTTAGTAATTTAGAATAGGGTAGGGCATTTTTTATTTTGGGGGGCTTTGTTGTTTTATTAGGGGGCTTAGAGTAGGTGTAATCAGTTTAAAATTGTTGTAATATTTTTCTTATGTTTGTAAATATTTTTTTATTTTTTGTAACTTAGTTCTTTTTTATTTTTTGTACTTTAGCTAGTTTATTTAATTGTATTTATTTGTAGGAATTGTATTTAATTAATTTATTGATAGTGTAGTGTTAGGTTAATTGTAGGTAATTGTAGGTAGTTTATTTAATTAATTTATTGATAGTGTAGTGTTAGGTTTAATTGTAATTTAGGTTAGTATTTATTTTACAGGTAATTTTGTAATTATTTTAACTATTTTAGCTATTAAATAGTTCTTAACTATTTAATAGCTATTGTACCTGGTTAAAATAAATACAAAGTTACCTGTAAAATAAATATTAATCCTAAAATAGCTATAATATAATTATAATTTATATTGTAGCTATATTAGGATTTATTTTACAGGTAAGTATTTATTTTTAATTAGGAATAATTTATTTAATAAGAGTAAATTAATTTCGTTAGATGTAAATTATATTTAATTTAGGGGGGTGTTAGTGTTAGGGTTAGACTTAGCTTTAGGGGTTAATACATTTATTAGAGTAGCAGTGAGCTCCAGTTGGCAGATTAGGGGTTAATAATTGAAGTTAGGTGTTGGCGATGTTAGGGAGGGCAGATTAGGGGTTAATACTATTTATTATAGGGTTAGTGAGGCGGATTAGGGGTTAATAACTTTATTATAGTAGCGCTCAGGTCCGCTCGGCAGATTAGGGGTTAATAAGTGTAGGCAGATGGAGGCGACGTTGAGGGGGGCAGATTAGGGGTTAATAAATATAATACAGGGGTCGGCGGTGTTAGGGGGAGCAGATTAGGGGTACATAAGGATAACGTAGATGGCGGTCGGCAGATTAGGGGTTAAAAAAATTTAATAGAGTGTCGGCGATGTGGGGGGACCTCGGTTTAGGGGTACATAGGTAGTTTATGGGTGTTAGTGTACTTTAGAGTACAGTAGTTAAGAGCTTTAGAAACCGGCGTTAGCCCAGAAAGCTCTTAACTACTGACTTTTTTCCTGCGGCTGGAGTTTTGTCGTTAGATGTCTAACGCTCACTTCAGAAACGACTCTAAATACCGGAGTTAGAAAAATCCCATTGAAAAGATAGGATACGCAATTGACGTAAGGGGATCTGCGGTATGGAAAAGTCGCGGCTGAAAAGTGAGCGTTAGACCCTATTTTGAGTGACTCCAAATACCGGCGGTTGCCTAAAACCAGCGTTAGGAGCCTCTAACGCTGGTTTTCACGGCTAACGCCAAACTCCAAATCTAGGTCATACAATTTCACACACTAAGTTAGCATCAATATATCTAAGCTATATGCCCAACAATCCTAAATAAATGCAATCCGTGATAAGTCACTAACCTACAAAACTACAGATTATTACAAGCAGACACATAAATATAGGGCAATGTTAGACCAATGCTGGCAAAAGCGCAAGTAACGATCTAAAGAAAAAGTTAGTGCATATGTAGGAAACAGCAGCGATAATGTCCCATAGGCAGTTACTCATGTGAATCTATATTTATCTATTTAAAGAAACAACAACTAGTTAGATAGAAAACTAGAATGTGAAAAGTGAGGATTAGTGGTAAATAAATAAACAGGGGCCATGCAGTTTAGACTATTATTTCTTTAATCCCAATAATTAATTATAGCATATTTGTAATACTCAGTGCTCTGATTTGCCTTTGTACATAACTATAATATGCAGACAGTAGAGCTGCAGACACAGATATATATTCATGTATTTATGCTTTTTTTCTGGCATTATATTTAAATTTCCCCGGCTGCTCAGAGGTTTAAACCTTTATTTCTATAAATAGTGTATAAGACTAAAGATGAAAAAAAAGACTCTAGGCAACCTCTCTAAAGCTGTGGGCTACAGCAGGACTAACCTATTCCTTCTACTTCCTGGCCACACTTCATTGTGACTGACTCTCTGCCCGGCCCTCCCCCCAGAAAAGTTCCAGGCAAAAAAAACAACATTTTGTTAATATAAAATAAGAATAAAATTTAAAAAAATGCTTAATGATGCATAATGCAACTGCCGGCGAACATCCAAGCAATATACCGGTGGAGTCTGGGGAACCCAAGTCTACAGGGGACCTCTAAGCCAATATGGGACAAGTTTTCTCAACCCGGGAAGACTCTCTTACACTTGAAGCAAAGCAGGCTTGTTAAAACTGGTCACCAGCTGCACTTTTCTCCGTACTTGGCAAATCTCCCTCTGAGGTGCATTGCCATAAGCACCCTATCAAAATGCTGTGAAGCACCGGAAAAACTTAACCTAACTTAAAAGCCCCTCATTTAAAATGACGTGCAGGCTGGGAGTATGTAAATGAGACTGATTTAACAGAAGGTGCAATCGAATTGAGCCCACTGGCCAGGCGGATAAAGAAATAAAAGCAGGTGAAAACCTCACATTATATCTGGCAGCCATGCTAAGCTGCCTTTAGTTGGAGCACACTTAGGGTTTCCACCTTCAGGGACGAAACTACAGGGGGTGCAGAGGTCGCAATTTCGACTGGGCCCCCAAGGGTGGGGGCCCAGCTTAAAATTTCTTTTTCTTTTTTTTATAATAAAAAACGTTGACCTGCTACTGCCTGCACTGATATCACGTGAGTGTGACATGATGCGTCACTAGTGTCTCTGACTACAGGGGTGGGTTAGTGTTTCTGTTTTACCCATTGGTGTTTATGTGTGTGTATGTATGTATGTATGTATGTGACTGTGTGTATTTATGCATGTATGTGTGTGTGTGTTTGTGGAACCAGCATATTACAGACCTTGTTACTACAGCATGGGGGTGGGGGGTAAACAGTGTCAGTCTATACAGTACCACTATATACAGTACGGGGGGGGCTGGACCATGTCAGACTACTGTGGTCACTTTATAAAGTACTGGGGGCGGGGTACGGTCAGGCCAGCCATCTCACCGGAAGATTATAGACTGTGTCACTGACTCACTATATACAGTACTAGTGGGTTAAACAGTGTCACTATATACAGTAATAGGGGGTCAGACCATCTCACAGACTGTGGGCACAGGGTACCTCCTTTTGCAGACGTAATCTGATTCACATTTGTTTTCTGTGTTAAATGTAAAAAAAAAAAAAAAGTTACGTATCAAATTCACTTTTTTTTTTTTTTTGGGGGGTGGGGGGGCTTTTTATATTTTTGCACCTGGCCCTGTGGTTTCTAGTTACGCCTCTGGCCACCTTTCTTGGAAGAAAATACCGGCCATGCTAATTAACATAAATTTGCATACATAATTAAACAGCATAACTCAAAAACTAAAGCTGATAGGTCTGATTTTAAATGCTCATTTGTTTATAGCTAGTATTCATCACACTCAGAAGATGTTTCACTTTGACAGGGGCTTTCTTTCAATATTTATTCTTTATTTTCTACATTGACATGAACCTTAAAAATACCGGACGTGTCAGTAAAATACCGGCTGGGTGGCAACCCTAAGCACACTGCTAGCGAGCCTCTCCGACTGCTACACAATGAAAACTTTGGCAGCAACTTTACCAAGGGCTACATGGGTTCATGCTTTATTCAAGTTTCAAACTTTAGTAGCCTCTTTAGAGTCAGAATCAACCCTCAATTAACCTAAGAGCGTAGATTAAAGGGACAGTACACTGTAAAATTGTTTTCCTATTAAAGGGACAGTATACACTTATTTTCATATAACTGCATGTTATAGACACTACTATAAAGAATAAGATGCACAGTTACTGATATAAAAACCCAGTATAAAACTGTTTAAAAACTTACTTAGAAGCTCTCAGTTTAGCTCTGTTTAAAAGGTGGTTAGAAAGCCCACTGTAAGTGGGAAATAAGACACTCCCCCTCCCCCTTCTTTTGCTTATGAAAAGACCCTTTACACAAACAGGAGCAAAGCTGGAGAAGGTAGCTGACGGTATTCTCATAAAACTTTGAGGTTTGGTTAGGAGTCTGAAAATCAGAGCAATGTTATTTAAAAAGAAGCAAAACTATACATTTAAAAAAACAAAAAAACTTTATGCGCTATATAAATAGATCCTCTACAAAACATTTCTGCAAAGGAAAAAATAGTGTATAATGTCCCTTTAATGTATTTTCAATGACTTGTTATACAAGCTGCAGAGTATAAAAAGTATGAGAAATTGCATTTTCAGGTTTATTTGTGTATATGAAGTAGCTGGTTTTGTGCTTTTAAACCACAACCTATTACAATGGGTTGAACTTTAGGTAATATCATATCTCATTATGTTATCAATTTGTACACACACTTGCTTCCTTGTCTTATATTTGTCTAAAAAACTAAGTTCAATACATAGAGAAAACAATGGAAAATTACCATGTTATTACTTAATTATCATGCACCCCACTGGGAGTGTCATTTTTTCTACTGGCTGTGATTACATAGGCTTTTCAATAGCTGAGACTCCAGTATCAAAACTTTCAGTATAGGTTGGGATACCACAAGCTAAACCAGCTATTTCAAAGGCCAAAATAGGGGTAAAGGAGCAACTTGTAAACAATTTAATACACTCCAGCAGGTAAAATGGATCATTGAGAACAATTTAAATTGGAGGAAATGTTTGGGTGAACTGTCCCTTTAAAGGGACAGTCAACACCATAATTTTTGTTGTTTTAAAAGATAGATAATCCCTTTATTACCTATTTCCCAGTTTTGCATAACCAACACAGTTATAATAATACACTTTTTACCTCTGTGATTAACTTGTATCTAAACATCTTCTGACAGCCCCCTGATCACATGACATTTTATTTATTATCTATTGACTTTTATTTTAGCCAATTAGTGCAGTGTCTGCCACAATTCACGGGCGTGCTCACAATGTTATCTATAGGGTTTACCTGAACTAGCTCTCCCCTGCTGTGAAAAGCAAATACAAAAGCATGTGATTAGAGGCGGCCTTCAAGGGCTTAGCAATTATCATATGAACCTTCCTAGGTCTAGCTTTCAACTAAGAATACCAAAAGAACAAAGCAAAATTGGTGATAAAAGTAAATTGGAAAGTTGTTTAAAATTACATGCCCTATTTGAAACATGTTATTTTTGGACTTGACTGTCCCTTTAAGTCTATGCTGTGCACATGCATCTCTTTCCCCCCTGTCTGCAACACGTGCAAGTAAACCCTTAAAAAATGTCATAGAAAGAAAATAAACCTTTTGGCATAGAAAATCACACAATTTATTTTATTTTTATTTTTTTTCTTTTTGTCCCCACTTAAAGGGATGTGCAACCCCAAAGTTTTCTTTCACGATTCAGATAGGGCGTACAATTTTCAGCCACTTGTTGATTCACTTGTACTATCAAATTTGCTTAATTCTTGGTGTCCTTTGTAGAAAGGTAGGCAATGCACAACTGGGAGCTAGCTGAACACAGGTGGCGAGTCAACGACAAGAGGCACAAAGGTCTAGTCACTGCATCCGGTGAACCAACGACAAGAGGCACAAAGGTCTAGTCACTGCATCCTGTGAACCAATGACAAGAGGCACAAAGGTCTAGTCACTGCATCCGGTGAACCAACGACAAGAGGCACAAAGGTCTAGTCACTGCATCCGGTGAACCAACGACAAGAGGCACAAAGGTCTAGTCACTGCATCCGGTGAACCAATGACAAGAGGCAAAAAAGGTCTAGTCACTGCATCCGGTGAACCAATGACAAGAGGCACAAAGGTCTAGTCACTGCATCTGGTGAACCAATGACAAGAGGCACAAAGGTCTAGTCACTGCATCCGGTGAACCAACGACAAGAGGCACACATGTTCATCCACCTCAGTAGGATATCCAGTGACTCTATGGTCTCACTTCCCCTGTCCTCTTTTAAAGGTAAACAATCCATATGAGGGCTGAAATCTTCTTTTAGCATAACATCTCTTCTCTGCCTACCTCCATGAAACAAGGAAAATAACTACTGAGAGGGTAAGGGAAGTGGGAGGGATATGTAAAGCCTTGTTGGGGGTGTCTTTTCCTCCTCCTGGTGGCCAGGTGAGGTATTTCCCATAGGTAAATTAATAGATTAATGGACTCTCACGGCTATTAGAAAGAAAAGTTCTGTTTAACCTAAAGAAATCACAGCTCCTAGTAGGACAACTCTGTAAGCACATAGTAATCAGTTGCACCTGCTCCTGTGTAAGGGAAGGGACAAAGATGCCAATTACTAGCTCACGTTATTCCTCTGAGGTACTCGCCTTGGTAGCTCTTCCTTATCCTTGTTAATAAAAATCTATTTGTCTGATATTTCCTATGGCGCGGAATATGAATAGATCTGTCCAGAAACACAATACATGTTCCTTCCTGCACACCCTGCAGCATGTGTAACTTATAAGTGTCCAGGAAAACATGGCTGAGGTGGCAACTATAGTGACGACTGGCTAGGAACAAATGTGAAGCTTATATTCTTGTTGGCTGACACATGAAGCAATTATCTGAAGAAAAAAGCTTAATTGTTATTGAACAGAATACATTTTAAGTTTTGACGCTTTTCCTGCTTTTAGATATATATATATAACACAAAGAGGAAACCCAGCACTCACTTACAAGCTCTCAGCTAAGATTTAAAAGCAAAAATGGAAAGGTTAGTTACCGTATCTGGCTAAATGGGACAAGCCCAGGTACCACGTCAAGGTCTTTTCCAATACCTGGGGGACCCTAAAACAGCCACACAATGCAAGCTCTCAAATCCAAACAAACTGAGAACAAGGGAAGGGTGCACAGCCTTATGTAATCACCCTAGACATATACAAAACACGGAAGGGGACTGCACTCTCATACCGGACCAGGTACACATCCCATGACCCTGCAACACGCTCAGCCCTGGGTGCTCACGGGCACTCACAGGAAGCTGTGCTGTCCCCAGAGTCACAGGCAGTTAACCCCAGACAGGTCTGGGTGCAAGAACCATAGGGAAAATTACAAAACAAATTAATACAACACACAGAGAAAGTCCAGCACTCACTTACAAGCTCTCAGCTAAGATTTAAAAGCAAAAATGGAAAGGTTAGTTACCGCATCTGGCCATATGGGACAAGCCCAGGTACCACTAACCTTTCCATTTTTGCTTTTAATCTTAGCTGAGAACTTGTAAGTGAGTGCTGGACTTTCTCTGTGTGTTGTATTAATTTGTTTTGTAATTTTTCCTATGGTTCTTGCACCCAGACCTGTCTGGGGTTAACTGCCTGTGACTCTGGGGACAACACAGCTTCCTGTGAGTGCCCGTGAGCACCCAGGGCTGAGCATGTTGCAGGGTCATGGGATGTGTACCCTGTCCGGTATGAGAGTGCAGTCCCCTTCCGTGTTTTGTATATGTCTAGGGTGATTACATAAGCCTGTGCACCCTTCCCTTGTTCCCAGTTTGTTTGGATTTGAGAGCTTGCATTGTGTGGCTGTTTTAGGGTCCCAGGTATTGGAAAGGACCTTGACGTGGTACCTGGGCTTGTCCCATTTGGCCAGATGCGGTAACTAACCTTTCCATTTTTGCTTTTAAATCTTAGCTGAGAGCTTGTGAGTGCTAGACTTTCTCTGTGTGTTGTATTAATTTGTTTTGTAACCCTATGGTTCTTGCACCCAGACCTGTCTGGGGTTAACTGCCTGTGACTCTGGGGACAGCACAGCTTCCTGTGAGTGCCCGTGAGCACCCAGGGCTGAGAATGTTGCAGGGTCATGGGATGTGTACCCGGTTCGGTATGAGAGTGCAGTCCCCTTGCAGAATTATATAACATTATCTTAGCAGCAGCTTTATAAATCAAAAGCATTGTAAGATTTTTTTATTCCAAAGTTGGACTTACCTGGTTTCCGCTCTAGGCTCTACTAAGCGGGTCTTGTTTTTCAAAAGCGATTAGCAGGCGCGCTGTCTAATCACAGCTCTCCCGATTGCTCCATTGAACTGAATGTAGTTCGCTCTGGTAGCGGGCGCAAACTATATTCAATATAATGGCGGGATCCGCACGCTAAGCAGCGGTATAGTGACCGCTGCTTTTTAAATAGCGGGAGCCAAGCTGGCATGTGCGCACCAGCAGCTTACGCTCCTTGGTATATGGTCATATAATTACATTTACAGGGATAAAAAGGTCAACTTCAATTGAGTATTAATGGATTTCAATTTAAAATAAAAGCACTTTTGCAGCAAACTTCCGGCTAGATTACGAGTCTTGCGATATGAGTAAAAAAGCAGCGTTAAGCCTCATAACGCTGCTTTTTTACTACCGCTGGTATTATGAGTCTTGCAGATTTAGGGGCACTACACACTTTTTTGGCCTTACCGCGAATCAACTTACGCAAATTGCGTATAGTCTATTTTCAATGAGACTTCCATAGCGCCGGTATTACAAGCTTGTCCTGGGAGGCCAAAAAGTGAGCGGTACACCCTATCCCGTCAAGATTCGTAACGCATTCTAAAGTCAGTAGTTATGAGTTTTACACTACAACGCTGTAGCATAAAACTCATAACTTAAGTGTTAAAAAGTACACTAACACCCATAAACTACCTATTAACCCCTAAACCGAGGCCCTCCCGCATCACAAACATTAGTTAAATGTTATTAACCCCTAATCTGCTGTTCCTAACATCGCCGCCACCTACCTACATTTATTAACCCCTAATCTGCCGCCCCAACGCCGCCACTATACTAAATTTATTAACCCCTAAATCTAAGTCTAACCCTAACACCCCCTAACTTAAATATAATTTAAATAAATCTAAATCAAACCTACTATTAATAACTAAATAATTCCTATTTAAAAATAAATACTTACCTGTAAAATAAACCCTAAGCTAGCTATAATATAACTAATAGTTACATTGTAGCTATCTTAAGGTTTATTTTTATTTTTCAGGCAAGTTTGTATTTATTTTAGCTAGGTAGAATAGTTACTAAATAGTTATTAACTATTTACTAACTACCTAGCTAAAATAAATAAAAATCTACCTGTAAAATAAAACCTAACCTAAGTTACACTAACACCTAACACTACACTACAATTAAATAAATTACCTAAATTAAATAAATTAAATACAATTACCTAAATTACCAAAAAAAACCCCACTAAATTACACAAAATAAAAAAATAAATTACAAGATATTTAAACTAATTACACCTAATCTAATAGCCCTATCAAAATAAAAAAGCCCCCCCCCCAAATAAAACCCCCCTAGCCTAAACTAAACTACCAATAACCCTTAAAAGGGCCTTTTGAGGGGCATTGCCCCAAAGAAATCAGCTCTTTTACCTGAAAAAAAAATACAAACAACCCTTCCAACAGTAAAACCCACCACCCACACAATCAACCCCCCAAATAAAACCCTAACTAAAAAAACCTAAGCTCCCCATTGCCCTGAAAAGGGCATTTGGATGGGCATTGCCCTTAAAAGGGCATTTAGCTTGCGGCCCAAAGCCCTAACCTAAAAATAAAACCCACCCAATAAACCCTTAAAAAAACCTAACACTAACCTCTGAAGATCCACTTACAGTTTTGAAGATCCGACATCCATCCTCAACGAAGCCGGGAGAAGTCCTAATCGAAGCGGCAAGATGTCCTCAACAAAGCCGGGAGAAGTCTTCATCCAAGCCGGGAGAAGTGGTCCTACAAACGGGCAGTAGTCTTCATCCAGACGGCATCTTCTATCTTCATCCATCCAGCGCGGAGCGGCTCCATCTTCAAGACATCCGGCACGGAGCATCCTCTTCCAACGAAGTCTTCTTCCAGAATGAATATCTCAAGTGACGTCATCCAAGATGGTGTCCCTTAGATTCCGGTTGGCTGATAGAATTCTATCAGCCAATCGGAATTAAGGTTGAAAAAAATACTATTGGCTGATGCAATCAGCCAATAGGATTGAACTTCAATCATATTGGCTGATCCAATCAACCAATAGGATTGAGCTCACATTCTATTGGCTGTTCCAATCAGCTAATAGAATGCCAGCTCAATCCTATTGGCTGATTGGCTAGGTAGTTATTAAATAGTTAATAACTATTTAGTAACTATTCTACCTAGTTAACCCCTTAATGACAACTGACGTACCAGGTACGTCCTGCAAAAACTAGCAGTTAGTGACAATGGACGTACCTGGTACGTCAGTTGTTTAAGAGAGTGCTGGAAGCGATCGCAATCGCTTCCAGCAGCTCTCAGGGTATTGCAGTGATGCCTCGATATGGAGGCATCCTGCAATACCTTTCAACAAGCCTCCGATGCAGAGAGAGCCACTCTGTAGCCCTCTCTGCACCGGTAACAATGGTGTTGTGTTCCGGGGGGAAGGGAAGCAAGGAGGCAGCAGCGTGCGGGTGCGCGTGTGCACGTGGGGGGCGCGCGCGAATGTGCACGTGGGGTGCGCGCGTGTGCACGTGGGGGCGCGCGCACATATTAGCCACTGACACCAATGGAAAAAATAAAAAGTTCAAAACATAAAAAAAAATTATATATATATATATATATAAAAGGATCTGGGGGGGGTTTGGGGGTATTGAGGGGGGGGCTGCTACACTACAGAAAATGTTATAAATATTTTTGGGGGCAAAAGTTTATAAATATTTTTGGGGGCAAATTGGGTACTGGCAGACAGCTGCCAGTACCCAAGATGGCGGCAATTAAGTAGCAGGGAGGGTTATAGAGCTGTTTGGTGGGGGATCAGGGAGGTTGGGGGCTAAGGCAGGGCTCCATTACAGCAGAATACATTTTTAAAAAAAATAAAATAAAAAAAACTCCTTTTATTTAGTACTGGCAGACTTTCTGCCAGTACTTAAGATGGCGGGGACAATTGTGGGGTGGGGGAGGGAAGAGAGCTATTTGGGAGGGATCAGGGGGTGGGATGTGTCAGGTGGGAGGCTGATCTCTACACTAAAGCTAAAATTAACCCTGCCAGCGCCCTACAAGCTACCTAATTAACTCCTTCACTGCTGGGCATAATTCACGTGTTGTGCGCAGCAGCATTTAGCGGCCTTCTAATTAACAAAAAGCAACGCCAAAGCCATATATGTCTGCTGTTTCTGAACAAAGGGGATCCCAGAGAAGCTTTTACAACCATTTGTGCCATAATTGCACAAACTGTTTGTAAATAATTTCAGTGAGAAACCTAAAATTGTGAAAAATTTAAAGGTTTTTTTTATTTGCTCGCATTTGGCGGTGAAATGGTGGCATGAAATATACCAAAATTGGCCTAGATCAATACTTGGAGCTGTCTACTACACTAAACTAAAGCTAAAATTAACCCTACAAGCTCCCTACATGCTCCCTAATTAACCCCTTCACTGCTGGGCATAAAACACGTGTGGTGCGCAGCGGCATTTAGCGGACTTCTAATTACCAAAAAGCAACCCCAAAGCCATATAAGTCTGCTATTTCTGAACAAAGGCAATCCCAGAGAAGCATTTACAACCATTTGTGCCATAATTGCAGAAGCTGTTTGTAAATAATTTCAGTGGGAAACCTAAAGTTTGTGACAAAATGTGTGAAAAAGTGAACATTTTTTTTAATTTGATCGCATTTGGCGGTGAAACGGTGGCATGAAATATACCAAAATGGGCCTAGATCAAAACTTTGGGATGTCTTCTAAAAAAAAATATATACATGTCAATGGATATTCAGGTATTCCTGACAGATATCAGTGTTCCAATGTAACTAGCGCTAATTTTGAAAAAAAAGTGGTTTAGAAATAGCAAAGTGCTACTTGTATTTATGGCCCTATAACTTACAAAAAAAGCAAAGAACATGTAAACATTGGGTATTTCTAAACTCAGGACAAAATTTAGAAACTATTTAGCATGGGTGTTTGTTAGTGGTTGTAGATGTGTAACAGATTTTGGGGGTCAAAGTTAGAAAAAGTGTGTTTTTTCCATTTTTTTCCTCATATTTTATAAAAATTTTTATAGTAAATTATAAGATATAATGAAAATAATGGTATATTTAGAAAGTCCATTTAATGGCGAGAAAAACGGTATATAATATGTGTGGGTACAGTAAATGAGTAAGAGGAAAATTACAGCGGAACACAAACACCACAGAAATGTAAAAATAGCCATTGTCATTAAGGGTAAGAAAATTGAAAAATGTTCCGGTCATTAAGGGGTTAAAATAAATACAAACTTGCCTGTAAAATATAAATAAACCCTAAGCTAGATACAATGTAACTATTAGTTATATTGTAGCTAGCTTAAGGTTTATTTTACAGGTAAGTATTTATTTTTAAATAGGAATTATTTACTTATTAATAGTAGGTTTGATTTATATTTATTTTAATTATATTTAAGTTAGGGGGTGTTAGGGTTAGACTTAGATTTAGGGGTTAATAAATTTAGTACAGTGGCGGAGACGTTGGGGCGGCAGATTAGGGGTTAATAAATGTAGGTAGGTGGCAGCAATGTTAGGGGCGGCAGATTAGGGGTTAATACTATTTAACTAGTGTTTGCGAGGCGGGAGTGCGGCGGTTTAGGGGTTAATATGTTTATTATAGTGATGGCTATGTCCGGATCGGCAGATTAGGGGTTAATAAATATAATGTAGGTGTCGGCGATGTTGGGGGCGGCAGATTAGGGGTTAATAAGTGTAAGATTAGGGGTGTTTAGACTTGGGGTTCATGCTAGGGTGTTAGGTGTAAACATAAATTTAGTTTCCCCATAGGAATCAATGGGGATGCGTTACTGAGCTTTACGCTGCTTTATTGCAGGTGTTAGACTTTTTCTCAGCCGGCTCTCCCCATTGATGTCTATGGGGGAATCGTGCACGTGCACGAGCACGTACGACCAGCTCACTGCTGATTTAAGCAGCACTGGTATTGGAGTGCGGTATGGAGCTCAATTTGGCTCTACGCTCACTTCTTGCCTTTTAACGCCGGGTTTGTAAAAACCTGTAATACCAGCGATTTAGGTAAGTGAGCGGTTACAATAACGTGCACGTTGGCAACGCACCCCTCATAAAGCAAAACTCGTAATCTAGTCGTTCCATTAGAAAAAACGTTATCATTGTTTTCAGTGGCATATGCACATATGCTGTTAGTGGCGTGCACCAGCATTCAAATACCACAGCTTTTTAAAGAGCTGGCAGTGGGGTTTTGTTCCAGTACTTTATATCATACAAACCACTGCTGACTCTGAGAAGCTGATACAAGTATCTTGCAAAAATGCTCTATTTAAAATTTTAAACTTTATAATTTACTTATATTATCAATTTTTCATTGTTCTCTTTGTATTTTTTGTTGAAAAACAAGAACGTAGGAGTCGGTCATATCTGGAGCTCTATAGGGCAGCAGTTTTGCAAGAATGTTATACATTTGCTAGAGCACTAGAGGGCAGCACTAACTACTGCTGTGCAATGCCCCAGAGGCAAACATAGGTATCTCTTAAACACTGAATATCATGGGAACAAATAAAAATTGATAATAGAAATAAATTGGAAACTTTTTTTTTTAAATGATATCCTCTGTCTGAATCACATAAGGAACTTTTCATATCCCTTTAAGGCTAATGGTTATGGATTTGTTACAGTGTTACTGCATTTTAAAATCACTCTGATCTGATTAAAAACAAACAGAAAAAAACAGCAATATATTCTTAAAACCAAAATGCCTGAAAACTAGACAGCTGGTCCCACTTAAAAAAAGAAGTGAGTAAAGGATGTTTGCTTGTATATAACTATAGGACCAATGTGAGAAATACACAGGGTCAGGATTGTGCTTGAGGCAGAAAAGATCTAGCAAATGAATGTGCATTTACTTAATTATGCTGTAGGGTTTACTAATAATAGCAATATTTTATTAATATTATAAACTTAATATGTACTATGAATTAGCAGCTGCAGGTTATTATAGTAACTTACTGCTGATTGGCTACAGCAACATGGCTCTCAATACTGATTGGCTGGCTGCAGAAAAAAACTAAAATGGCAGTTGGTGCTTAACAGACTCCAACGGATCTGCTCATTCTGTGCAGTTAGTGATGAGGAAAGTGTGTCTGAGGCTTCTTGTCTATACCCTGCCTGCTGCAATGTGAAGATTTTGTCACTGCAGTTCTGTGAGGAGCATACAATCCTACAGAGAGACCATTCTCTGCTATTTCTCAAGAGACAGGTGCCCACCATCAGCTGTCATCTCACTGGCTGCACAACATCTGCTCAGGTTAGTGCAATGAGGAGGCTCATACAGCCATTTTGAACATGGTTTTGTGGGTTACAATTACCAATGGGTCACTGCAGGTTAAAATAGAGGTCTATGACTCACAACACTGAATTCATGTAAGTGGGTGAGTGATGGTACATTTTAAAACTTTTAATACTTAGCCCTTTTTATACTTAGACTGAAACATATCCCTTTAATAATTAACAATTTTGGTTATGGGCACACATTAGAACTACTGTCTAAATAAATGACATGTTGAAAAGATGGAAATTATAGCTCCCTGGTAAAGCTAAAAAAACTAATATTATATACAGTGTGCTTACAACAGTATTTTTAATCTGGAAGCAGCCAGTTGCATTATGGGTAATATGTACATCTTTCTTACAAATTATAAATATATTCCCTTAGAAACATTGTCTAGCAGCTAAACAATTATGTAATTTACTTCAGTTACATTTTCTATGCCTAAAAATAAAAAATATAATTTTTGGCTGAAAATTAGACTTTATAAAAGCTTTGTGTGGGATGAGAGTATACGGTATATATTAAAGCTTATTTGCTGGTATTTTAGGCCATTGTAAGACACACACAAGAGCATATTTGTTTTTGTTATAGCTCCAGGTGGTGGGGGAAATGTGGTTTGTGTTTATATAATGGCCCTTATGTGCTGTGGGGTAGTGGTGAAGGGTCATGTAGTGGTTCTTTATCTCTTCTAGGGGTTATAAAGTGGGGATGTCAGTTTGACCTGGGTACTAATAGATGTGACACTGTGTTTGGGCTGTGAAAGTGTGGTGTTTTGGGGCTGAAAACTCATAAAGTGGGACCTTTAGGCATTAAGGGGGAATAGCTAGCTAGGGTATTTGTTTTCAGATAAGGCATCATTCTGGGGGGCCTGTGCATTACATAAAGGTTTAAGATTTTAATTATTTATGAATGAAAAGGCCTTTAGGTGTCAGTGAAGCCTGGCATTAGGGTGTTCCATCATGGTTACCATTGTATCATTGGGGTACTTTCACCATTATGGATAGTGAGGTCCCTTACAGAGGATCATTATAGTTGGATAAGGTAACGTCTCTGGTTAGTACGGGTATATTAAGGTGAAAATTCCATTGCTAGGTCATGCCATTCATACAATAAGTGACTGGATTGCAGCAGCATGGGTTAACATGAGATAACTGTGGTGGAGATGGTTACAGCTATTCAAGTGAGCAGTTCTGGACAATTTACCATTATTAGTGGTGGTTAACTAGGACATAGTGCTGTAAATATTTTTCTTTAATGTGTTCCCAGTGATCCATTCTATCCACTGGTGTTTATTAAATTGAGTGGAGTGTGTTAAATTGTTTACCTTTGTTATAATAGCTGTTTTATAATTATAAACCACCACCGGTGATGAAAATACAACTATTGCAATATTCTTTATAGAAAAGCTATATAAAAAGGAGGCAAACCTCTGTCTCTGAGTATTGTCATTTTTGTGTGTGTATATATACATATACAGTATATATATATATTTTTCATTTTCATAGTTATAAATTAGGAGAACCTGCTCATCCTACAAACTCAGTTCATTGAAAACAGAACGGTCTTAAGAACAAGGGTTGTAGTCATAATCAGAAAAAAAAAACGGCCGGACCCTGAAATGTATTTAAAAAAACAACAAAACCAGGAACCAGAATGAGACTCATTCAACCTACAGCAATTTTACAAAACTGCTGCAAAGAAGGCCCCAAACTACTGAATTCATGTCCGGTGTGGGAGGCTCTTGAAATGAAATAAAAAAATAACAAAACCAAGCAGCAGCACAAACCAGGTTGTAGTTCCAGTCAGTGCGAGAGACCCATTCAATCTAAGGCTATGTCACAAGACTGCTGAAAATAGGCCCTAAAAAGGAGCCAAGTGTAGTAACGGCTGGTGCGGAATACCCCTGCAATGAAAGCAAAAAAACAACAAAATTAGGCAACAGCACAAACCAGTGTGTAGTCCCGGCCAGTGTGTGAAAAAAATTAAACCTAAGGCAATGTGACAAGACTGCTGCAAATAAGGCCCCAAAGGTAGTCACAGCCTGTGAGGGAGACCCCTAAAATGAAAGCAAAAAACTAAGAAGCACTAAAAACCAGCGTGCAGTCCTGGCTGGAGTGCGGAACCCATTTAAACTGAAGCCATCACACAAGACTGCTGCAAATAAGTCCCCTACAGGAGACAAGAGTAGTCACGGACGGTACGGGAGGCCCCTGAAATTAAAGCAAGAAACTAAGCAGCAGCACAAACCAGGGCGCAGTCCCGGCCAGTGCGCGAGACCCAATCAAACGGAAGACATCTCAGAAGACTGCTGACGACAAGCCAAGGGTAGTCACGGCAGGTTTTGGAGGCCCCTGAACTAAAAGCAAGAAAACGAAGCAGCAGCACAAACCAGAGCGCAGTCCTAGCCGGTGCACAAGACCCATTTAAACGGAAGCCATCTAAGAAGACTGATGACAACAAGGACCCTAAGGGAGCCAGGTGTAGTCACGGCCAGTGCGGGAGGCCCCTGAAATGAAAACAAGAAAACTAAGCAGCAGCAAAAACCAGGGCACAGTCCCAGCCGGTGCACAAGACCCATTTAAACGGAAGCCATCTAAGAAGACTGATGACAACAAGGACCCTAAGGGAGCCAGGTGTAGTCACGGCTGATGCGGGAGGCCCCTGAAATGAAAGCAAGAAAACGAAGCAGCAGCACAAACCAGGGCGCAGTCCCGGCCGGTGCGCAAGACCCATTCAAACGGAAGCCACCTCACAAGACTGCTGCCAACAAGGCCCCTAAGGGAGCCAAGGGTAGTCGCGGCCGGTGCGGGAGGCCCCTGAAATGAAAGCAAGAAAACGAAGCAGCAGCACAAACCAGGGCGCAGTCCCGGCTGGTGCGCGAGACCCATTGAAACGGAAGCCACCTCACAAGACTGCTGCCAACAAGGCCCCTAAGGGAGCCAAGGGTAGTCGCGGCCGGTGCGGGAGGCCCCTGAAATAAAAGCAAGTAAACGAAGCAGCAGCACAAACCAGGGCGCAGTCCCGGCCGGTGCGCGAGACCCATTCAAACGGAAGCCACCTCACAAGACTGCTGCCAAGAAGGCCCCTAAGGGAGCCAAGGGTAGTCACGGCCGGTGCGGGAGGCCCCTGAAATGAAAGCAAAAAAACTAAGCAGCAGCACAAACCAGGGCGCAGTCCCGGCCGGTGCGCGAGACCCATTCAAACGGAAGCCACCTCACAAGACTGCTGCCAAGAAGGCCCCTAAGGGAGCCAAGGGTAGTCACGGCAGGTGCGGGAGGCCCCTGAAATGAAAGCAAGAAAACTAAGCAGCAGCACAAACCAGGGTGCAGTCCCGGCCGGTGCGTGAGACCCATTCAAACGGAAGCCACCTCACAAGACTGCTGCCAACAAGGCCCCTAAGGGAGCCAAGGGTAGTCACGGCCGGTGCGGGAGGCCCCTGAAATGAAAGCAAGAAAACTAAGCAGCAGCACAAACCAGGGTGCAGTCCCGGCCGGTGCGCGAGACCCATTCAAACGGAAGCCACCTCACAAGACTGCTGCCAACAAGGCCCCTAAGGGAGCCAAGGGTAGTCACGGCCGGTGCGGGAGGCCCCTGAAATGAAAGCAAGAAAACGAAGCAGCAGCACAAACCAGGGCGCAGTCCCGGCCGGTGCACGAGACCCATTCAAACGGAAGCCACCTCACAAGACTGCTGCCAACAAGGCCCCTAACGGAGCCAAGGGTAGTCACGGCCGGTGCGGGAGGCCCCTGAAATGAAAGCAAGAAAACGAAGCAGCAGCACAAACCAGGGCGCAGTCCCGGCCGGTGCACGAGACCCATTCAAACGGAAGCCACCTCACAAGACTGCTGCCAACAAGGCCCCTAAGGGAGCCAAGGGTAGTCACGGCCGGTGCGGGAGGCCCCTGAAATGAAAGCAAGATAACTAAGCAGCAGCACAAACCAGGGCGCAGTCCCGGCCGGTGCGCGAGACCCATTCAAACGGAAGCCAACTCACAAGACTGCTGCCAACAAGGCCCCTAAGGGAGCCAAGGGTAGTCACGGCCGGTGCGGGAGGCCCCTGAAATGAAAGCAAGAAAACTAAGCAGCAGCACAAACCAGGGCGCAGTCCCGGCCGGTGCGCGAGACTCATTCAAACGGAAGCCACCTCACAAGACTGCTGCCAACAAGGCCCCTAAGGGAGCCAAGGGTAGTCACGGCCGGTGCGGGAGGCCCCTGAAATGAAAGCAAGAAAACAAAGCAGCAGCACAAACCAGGGCGCAGTCCCGGCCGGTGCGCGAGACCCATTCAAACGGAAGCCACCTCACAAGACTGCTGCCAACAAGGCCCCTAAGGGAGCCAAGGGTAGTCACGGCCGGTGCGGGAGGCCCCTGAAATGAAAGCAAGAAAACTAAGCAGCAGCACAAACCAGGACGCAGTCCCGGCCGGTGCGCGAGAACCATTCAAACGGAAGCCACCTCACAAGACTGCTGCCAACAAGGCCCCTAAGGGTGCAAAGGGTAGTCACAGCCGGTGCGGGAGGCCCATGAAATGAAACCAAGAAAACTAAGCAGCAGCACAAATCATGGCACAATCCCGGCCGGTGCGCGAGACCCATTCAAATGGAAGCCACCTCCCAAGACTGCTGCCAACAAGGCCCTTAAGGGAGCCAAGGGTAGTCTTGGCCGGTGCGGGAGGCCCCTGAAATGAAAGCAAGTAAACTAAGCAGCGGCACAAACCAGGGCGCAGTCCCGGCCGGTGCGCGAGACCCATTCAAACGGAAGCCACCTCACAAGACTGCTGCCAACAAGGCCCCTAAGGGAGCCAAGGGTAGTCACGGCCTGTGCGGGAGGCCCCTGAAATGAAAGCAAGAAAACTAAGCATCAGCACAAACCACGGCGCAGTCCCGGCCGGTGCGCGAGACCCATTCAATGGAAGCCGCCTCATAAGACTGCTGCCAACAAGGACCCTATGGGGGCCAAGGGTAGTCACGGCCGGTGCGTGAGGCCCCTAAAATGAAAGCAAGAAAACTAAGCAGCAGCACAAATCATGGGACAGTCATGGCCGGTGCGCGAGACCATTCAAATGGAAGCCACCTCCCAAGACTGCTGCCAACAAGGCCCCTAAGGGAGCCAAGGGTAGTCTTGGCCGGTGCGGGAGGCCCCTGAAATGAAAGCAAGTAAACTAAGCAGCAGCACAAACCAGGGCGCAGTCCCGGCCGGTGTGCGAGACCCATTCAAACGGAAGCCACCTCCCAAGACTGCTGCCAACAAGGCCCCTAAGGGATCCAAGGGTAGTCACACCCGTGGAGGGAGACCCCTGAAATTAAATGGAAAAAAAAATAACAAGAAAACAACCATTAGCACAAAACCAGGGTGTAGTAGCATCTGGTGCGCAAGACAGATTCAACCTGAGACCTTTTCACCATACTGTTGCAAATAAAGCTCAGAAGAAAGCCAAAGGTAGGTACGGCCAGTACAGGAGACCACTGAAATAAAATTAAAAAGGAACCAAGCAGCAACCTTAACCTGAGTGTAGACCTGGCCAGTGAGTGAGGACTTTTCAATCTATGATTCCTTCTCAAAGCTGCTGAAAATCAGGTCCCAAAGGGTAGGTTGTCTTGGATGATGTGAGGGACCCCTGAAGTGAATGGGGAAAAAAAGAAAACAAAGCAACAGCACAACCACTGGTGTCCGTTAAAGCAGACTTGTTAAGGGACTTAACAACTGACAAATATATATTTATCTAAATTCATTGCAGTTTAATGAATAAGATAAATTCTCCACTGAATTATGTAATGCAAATACTTTACAGCCTATGGCAGCAGATTAGCAAAGTGTTTAATACTTAAGTGTTAAGTAACACAGCATCAACCATATGCAGCCTGTTTCGCTATATTGGGACTCAGTCTCATTTAAATCAATATGGTTGATGCTGATGTACTTGAGTATTTCATCTTTTGCTATAGGGCTGCCTTTCAGATTGAGAAGTGTATAAGTTGTTTGCTCTACTTAATGCAGTGGAGAGATGATGAGCCCCAAATAGGCCAAACAGGCTGTCTATGGTTGGTGTTGTTGTTTGACTCAAGTATTCATTTTAACAATGTAAAGTAGGAGGATGAGAAATGGTGTTATCAGTCACAGAACTAGCCTTAAGGCTTAAATCAATGCTTGAGTCAAATAACTTAACACCTACACCATACTGATGAGCCACAAAAATGGCGAAACAACCTGTCTATAGCTTGTTGTGTTGATGATGGTTTTCATATATGCAGTTTCACTCAATCTTTATCCCTTCTACGGTGAGAATAACATTTTCTATGCTGGATTTGAGAACAAGACTAATATTAAAAGAATGAGAAACAACAAAATTAGTTTTAAAGATTCTTTAACATTAACAATAATCAAATTTTACTGACTTATGTACTATTTATTAGAGATTTATTTTGTGATGAATTAAATATAATACTTATGCCATTTAGACCTGTATCGATGTCCAGTACTACTGCAAAATAGATACACATCCAAGTGTTTTTTTGCTGTCGCTATTGAAAGTGGAGAAAACAAAATTTATGCTTACCTGATAAATTTATTTCTCTTGTGGTGTATCCAGTCCACGGGTTCATCCATTACTTGTGGGATATTCTCCTTCCCAACAGGAAGTTGCAAGAGGACACCCACAGCAGAGCTGTGTATATAGCTCCTCCCCTAACTGCCACCCCCAGTCATTCGACCGAAGACAAGCAAGAAAAAATGAGAAACTATAGGGTGCAGTGGTGACTGTAGTTTAAAAATAAAAAAACACCTGCCTTAAAATGACAGGGCGGGCCGTGGACTGGATACACAACAAGAGAAATAAATTTATCAGGTAAGCATAAATTTAGTTTTCTCTTGTAAAGGTGTATCCAGTCCACGGGTTCATCCATTACTTGTGGGATACCAATACCAAAGCTTTAGGACACGGATGAAGGGAGGGACAAGGCAGGCGCTTAAACGGAAGGCACCACTGCCTGTGAGACCTTTCTCCCAAAAATAGCCTTTCGAAGAAGCAAAAGTATCGGATTTGTAGAATTTAGAAAAAGTGTGAAGCGAAGACCAAGTCGCCGCCTTACAAATCTGTTCAACAGAGGCCTCATTTTTAAAGGACCATGTGGAAGACACCGCTCTGGTGGAATGAGCTGTAATTCTTTCAGGAGACCAGCAGTCTCATAAGCTAAGCGGATTATGCTTCTCAGCCAAAAAGAAAGAGAAGTTGCCGAAGCCTTTTGGCCTCTCCTCTGTCCAGAGTAGACAACAAACAAAGCAGATGTTTGACGAAAATCCTTTGTAGCTTGTAAATAAAACTTTAAAGCACAAACCACATCAAGATTGTGTAAAAGACGTTCCTTCTTTGAGGAAGGATTAGGACATAATGAAGGAACAACAATCTCCTGATTGATATTCTTATTAGATACTACCTTAAGAAGAAACCCAGGTTTGGTACGCAAAACTACCTTATCTGCATGGCAAATCAGATAAGGGGAATCACACTGTAAAGCAGATAACTCTGAATCTCTTCGAGCCGAGGAGATAGCTACTAGAAACAGAACTTTCCAAGATAAAAGTTTAATATCTATGGAATGCAAAGGTTCAAATGGAACCCCTTGAAGAACTTTAAGAACTAAATTTAAACTCCATGGCGGAGCAACAGGTTTAAACACAGGTTTAATTCTAACTAAAGCCTGACAAAACGCCTGAACGTCTGGAACCTCAGCCAGACGTTTGTGCAAAAGAATAGACAGAGCAGAAATCTGTCCCTTTAAGGAACTAGCAGACAATCCTTTCTCCAATCCCTCTTGGAGAAAGGATAAGATTCTAGGAATCCTGACTTTACTCCATGAGTAACCCTTGGATTCACACCAATGAAGATATTTACACCATATCTTATGATAGATTTTCCTGGTGACAGGCTTTTCGAGCCTGAATTAAGGTATCAATGAACGACTCGGAAAAACCACGCTTTGATAGAATCAAGCGTTCAATCTCCAAGCAGTCAGACGCAGAGAACTTAGATTTGGATGTTTGAAAGGACCTTGAAGAAGAAGGTCCTGCCTCAGCGGCAGAGTCCATGGTGGAAAGGATGACATGTCCCCCAGATCTGCATACCAAGTCCTGCATGGCCATGCAGGAGCTATCAAAATCACCGAAGCTCTCTCCTGCTTGATCTTGGCAATCAGACGAGGGAGCAAAGGAAACGATGGAAACACATAAGCCAGGCTGAAGGACCAGGGCGCTGCTAGAGCATCTATCAGTGCTGCCTTGGGATCCCTGGACCTGGACCCGTAACGAGGAAGCTTGGCTTTCTGACGAGACGCCATGAGATCCAGTTCTGGTTTGCCCCATAGTTGAATCAGCTGGGCAAATACCTCCGGATGGAGCTCCCACTCCCCCGGATGAAAAGTCTGCCGACTTAGGAAATCCGCCTCCCAGTTCTTTACTCCTAGGATATGGATAGCTGAGAGATGGCAAGAGTGAACCTCTGCCCATAGAATTATCTTTGAAACCTCCAACATCACCAGGGGGCTCCTTGTACCCCCCTGATGGTTGATATAGGCTACAGTTGTGATGTTGTCCGACTGAAATCTGATGAACCTGACCGCAGCTAGCTGAGGCCAAGCCTGAAGAGCATTGAATATCGCTCTTAGTTCCAGAATGTTTATCGGAAGGAGGGCTTCCTCCTGAGTCCACGAACCCTGAGCCTTCAGGGTGTTCCAGACTGCGCCCCAGCCCAGAAGGCTGGCATCTGTCGTCACTATAGTCCATTCTGGCATGCGGAAGCTCATTCCCCTGGACAGATAGACCCGAGATAGCCACCAGAGAAGAGAATCCCTGGTCTCTTGATCCAGATTTAGCAGAGGGGACAAATCTGTGTAATCCTCATTCCACTGATTGAGCATTCAAAGTTGCAGTGGTCTGAGATGTAGGCGGGCAAACGGAACTATGTCCATTGCCGCTACCATTAAGCCGATTACTTCCATACACTGAGCCACTGACAACTGAGAAGTGGAATAAAGAGCACGGCAGGAAGTTAGAAGCTTTGACAACCTGACCTCTGTCAGAAAAATCTTCATTTCTACTGAATCTATCAGAGTTCCGAGGAAGGAAACTCTAGTGAGAGGGGAGAGAGAACTCTTTTCTTTGTTCACCTTCCACCCATGACACCTCAGGAATGCCAGAACAATGTCCGTATGGGACTTGGCGATTTGAAAATTCGACGCCTGTATCAGAATGTCGTCTAGGTAAGGAGCCACCGCTATGCCTCGTGGCCTTAGAACCGCCAGTAGGGACCATAGAACCTTCGTAAAGATTCTTGGTGCCGTGGCTAACCCGAAGGGAAGAGCCACAAACTGGTAATGCCTGTCTAGGAAGGCAAACCTGAGAAACCGATGATGATCTCTGTGTATCAGAATGTGGAGATAAGCATCCTTTAAGTCCACGGTAGTCATATATTGACCCTCCTGGATCATAGGTAGGATGTTTCGAATAGTCTCCATCTTGAAGGATGGGACCCTGAGAAATTTGTTTAGGATCTTGAGATCCAAGATTGGTCTGAAAGTTCCCTCTTTTTTGGAAACTATAAACAGATTTGAATAGAATCCTTGCCCCTGTTCCTCCCTTGGAACTGGGTGGATCGCTCCCATAACCAGAAGGTCTTGAACGCAACATAAGAATGCCTCTCTCTTTATCTGGTTTGCAGATAATTGTGAGAGATGAAATCTCCCCTTTGGAGATTAGGCTTTGAAATCCAGAAGATATCCCTGGGAAACAGTCTCCAGAGCCCAGGGATCCTGGATGTCTCTTGCCCAAGCCTGGGCGAAGAGAGAAAGTCTGCCCCCAACTAGATCCGGTCCCGGATCGGGGGCTACTCCTTCATGCAGTCTTAGAGGCAGCAGCAGGTTTTTTGGCCTGCTTTCCCTTGTTCCAAGCCTGGTTAGGTCTCCAGACTGGCTTGGACTGGGCAATATTTCCTTCTTGTTTTGCAGTAGAGGAAGTTGAAGCTGCACCACTCTTGAAGTTTCGAAAGGAACTAAAATTAGTCTGTTTGGTCCTTAATTTGTTGGACCTATCCTGGGGAAGGGCGTGGCCTTTTCCTCCAGTAATATCAGAAATGATCTCCTTCAGTCCAGGCCCGAATAGGGTCTGCCCTTTGAAGGGGATGTTGAGAAGTTTAGACTTTGAAGTAACGTCAGCTGACCAGGATTTAAGCCATAGTGCCCTACGCGCCTGAATGGCAAAACCTGAATTCTTAGCCATTAGCTTTGTTAAATGAAAAACGGCGTCAGAAATAAAAGAATTGGCTAACTTAAGAGCTTTAAGCCTGTCTAGGATATCATCCAACGGGGTCTCCACCTGTAGAGCCTCTTCAAGAGACTCGAACCAGAAAGCAGCAGTGACTGGGGCAAAGCATGCAAGAGGCTGGAGAATAAAACTTTGTTGTATAAAGATTTTCTTAAGGAAACCCTCTAATTTTTTATCCGTTGGATCTAGGAAAGCACAACTGTCCTCGACGGGGATAGTTGTACGCTTAGCTAGGGTAGAGACTGCTTCCTCCACCTTAGGGACCATCTGCCACGAGTCCCGTGAAGCAGCATCTATGGGAAACATCTTTTTAAAAGCAGGAGGGGGAGAGAACGGTACACCTGGTCTATCCCATTCCTTCGTAATAATTTCTGAAAACCTCTTAGGGATTGGAAAAACATCAGTGTAAACAGGCACTGCAAAGTATTTGTCCATTTTACACAATTTCTCTGGAACTACAATGGGTTCACAGTCATCCAGAGTCGCTAAAACCTCCCTGAGCAACAAGCGGAGGTGTTCAAGCTTAAATTTAAATGCTGTCATTTCAGAGTCAGACTGAAATAATGCCTTCCCTGAATCAGAAATGTCACCCACAGATAGAAGCTCTCCTGCTTCGGCTTCTGTACATTGTGAGGGTATATCAGACATAGCTACTAAAGCGTCAGAAAGCTCTGTATTTGTTCTAGCCCCAGAGCTGTCTCGCTTTCCTTGTAACCCTGGCAGTTTGGACAATACCTCTGTGAGAGTATGATTCATAACTGCCGCCATGTCTTGTAAGGTAAATGCATTGGACGCGCCAGATATACTTGGCGTCACTTGCGCGGGAGGTATAGGTTCTGACACATTGGGAGAGCTAGGTGGTTTAACCTCCCTTTTGTCAGTCTGAGAAACCTCTGGTGATAAATCTTTAAAAGCCATAATATGGTCTGTATAACTTATAGAAAGGTCAGTGCATTTGGTACACATTCTAAGAGGGGGTTCCACAATGGCTTCTAAACATAATGAACAAGGAGTTTCCTCTATGTCAGACATGTTTAACAGACTAGTAATGAGACCAGCAAGCTTGGAAAACACTTTAATAAATGTGAAAAAGCAATTAAACAAAAACAGTACTGTGCCTTTAAGAGAAAAAAACTACCACATAAACTGCAAAACAGTTTTAAAAAGTAGTAAACAGTGTGTATAAGAGACTAAAGCAGCATTGCACCCACTTGCAAATGGATGATTAACCCCTTAGGCCCCAAACCGGAATAGAAAAATGTTAAAACCATTAAAAAACAGTCAAACACACTGCCACAGCTCTGCTGTGGCTCCTACCTGCCCTTAAACATGATTTTTGCAGGAAAAAAACCCTCTATAGTGGTCCTAGATGCCAGAGGACTCCTTTAGGGAAGCTGGATGTCTCAGTCTGAATATCAACTGCGCATAAAGTGCATGAAAATAGGCCCCTCCCAACATGCACTCAATGTCAGAGGGCCTTAAAAAAGTACTCCTAGGAGTAATCTAACAAGCCATGTGGAAAACTAGGCCCCAAATAAAGATTTATCACCCTCAGAGAAAAAACGTTTTTTCTGTTAAGTTATGCAAACGTTTTTACACTAAGTAATATGAGAGTTAACATGAATATTACCCTTATCTTGTAAGCATGATCCCAGTCGTTGTTAAATCACTGTATCAGGCTTACCTCAAATATACCAGGCATTGTCAGCATTTTCTAGACCTTATCATCTCTCTAGAAAAAAATATACTGAACATACCTCAAAGCAGGTGATCTGCAAACCGTCCTCCCAACTGAAGTTTTCTTTCCATACTCTTCAGTTATGTGTGAGAACAGCAATGGACCTTAGTTACAAACCGCTAAGATCATCAACCTCCAGGCAGATTCTTCTTCCAATTTCTGCCTGAGAGTAAAACAGTACAACGCCGGTACCGTTTAAAAATAACAAACTCTTGATTGAAGGTAAAAACTACACTAAGTCACCACATATCTCTTGATACTTCCTTTCTTGTCGAGAGTTGCAAGAGAATGACTGGGGGTGGCAGTTAGGGGAGGAGCTATATAGATAGCTCTGCTGTGGGTGTCCTCTTGCAACTTCCTGTTGGGAAGGAGAATATCCCACAAGTAATGGATGAACCCGTGGACTGGATACACCTTTACAAGAGAAATGCAGTTGCTGGGCAAGCAGAAAAGAGTCAAGAAACAACTCTTGGTTCTTTGCCTCTTCACCAGCTGGTGATTATATGAAAATAAACATGTCGGCCAGCTTCCTGCTGATTATAATTATAACCGATGGGGGAAAGAGCATAAAGACAATGTTTATACTGCATAGTTGCTGAAGAACAAGCTCTCCCAGTTCAATAATCCTATTAGAGATTATTGAGCATGAATACATATAGTGGAGCTATTAAAGAGCTGCAAACCCCAAAACGTTAAATGCTTTGCCGAGAACAAAATAAAACCCAATGATTCCTCATAGAAGTCTATTAATTATTTTATATTTTTCCATAAGTAAGTTTAATTAAAATATATTTGGTTTCACACGCCTACCCAACCATTGTCTGAAGTGCGTGCCACCATGTTCTGTGCAGAACTAATTGTGGCTGGATGATTAATTCCCTACATCACAACTGTGCATGCAAGCTCTCTACCCGTGACACAGCAACATTTAGAGCATTACTACTATGATTATTTTTTTTAATCTATGGAAATCCAAGCAATGCACAAAGGAGGTATTCAAAGAGAAGAAAGAGGGCGCCTAATAGTGTGAGTAGGTCTGGGAAATGCCACTTGGTGAAAGAAATGAAGAGGCTTACCAGATGGTGTTGCACCGTACTCTTGACCGGTGCCAGCGGGCAGACTGACACTTAACAGTGGTCAGTACACTGTTCTGACTCGTTAGTCAGCTGGATCTCCAAACTCTTTGGCTCGGTCCCGGCTATGTTCCAAAATGTAGCCACTTTATGGATGTGAACTTGCTGTAGCAGTGTTCCTTGATTGAACAAATATAAAAGACAACTTCTGAAAAGTTCAAATTAAAAGATGCTTTTATCTTTATGTGTCACTGCAACGCATTTCTCGACCGTATAGACTGGTCGTTTCCTCAGGCAAATACAAACTGAATAAATTCATTAGCATTAACAACATTAAATACATGTGTGAAGGTAAAAAAACGAAAGTTGTCATAATTACAGAGATCCAATGGTAACACCACCGCCAGCTATATTAACTATATTAACCCTAATTATATTAGGGTTAATATAGTTAATATAGTTATTATATTATATATATTAACAATATTAACCCTAATTATATTAGGGTTAATATAGTTAATATCGTTTTTATATTATATATATATATATATATATATATATATATATATATATATATTGTATAATAACCCTATCTAACTCTAACACTCTAACATCCCTAACTAAATTCTTATTAAAATAAATCTAATTAATATTAATATTATTAATTAAAATATTCCTATATAAATCGAAATACTTACCTATAAAATAAACCCTAAGATAGCTACAATGTAATTAATAATTACATTTTAGCTATTTTAGGGTTTATTTTTATTTTACAGGTAACTTGGTATTTATTTTAACTAGGTACAATAGCTATTAAATAGTTAATAACTATATAATAGCTACCTAGTTAAAATAATTACCAATTTACCTGTAAAATAAATCCTAACCTAAGTTACAAATACACCTACACTATCAATAAATTAAATAAACTACAAATATCTAAACTAAAATACAATTACATAAACTAAACTAAATTACAAAAAAACAAACACTAAATTACAAAAAATAAAAAAAGATTACAAGATTTTTAAGCTAATTACACCTATTCTAAGCCCCCTAATAAAATAATAAAGCCCCCCCAAAATAAAAAAAATTCCCTACCCTATTCTAAATTAAAAAAGTTAACAGCTCTATTACCTTATCAGCCCTTAAAAGGGCTTTTTGCGGGGCATGCCCCAAAGAAATCAGCTCTTTTGCCTGTAAAAAACCCCACAATACCACCCCCCAACATTACAACCCACCACCCACATACCCCTATTCTAAACCCACCCAAACCCCCCTTAAAAAACCTAACACTACCCCCCTGAAGATCTCCCTACCTTGTCTTCACCCAGCCAGGCAGAACTCTTCATCCGATCCGGGCGATGTCTTCAATCAAGCGGCAGAGAAGAAGTCTTCCATCCGGGCGATGTCTTCAATCAAGCGGCAGAGAAGAAGTCTTCCATCCGGGCGATGTCTTCAATCAAGCGGCAAAGAAGAGGTCCTCCATCGGGGCGAAATTTTCATCCAAGCGGCATCTTCAATCTTCTTTCTTTGCTCCTCCGACGCGGAACATCCATCCGGCACGATGACTTCCCGACGAATGAGGTTCCTTTAAATGACATCATCCAAGATGGCGTCCGTCGAATTCCAATTGGCTGATAGGATTCTATCAGCCAATCGGAATTAAGGTAGAAAAATTTGATTGACTGATTGAATCAGCCAATCAGATTCAAGTTCAATCCGATTGGCTGAACCAATCAGTTTCTAAAGTGCCGTAAGTCACTGGCGACTACAGAAATTTGTACTTACGCAGATTTCTGGACATCGCTGGTTTATCAGACTTACGGCACTTTAGCATCTGACGGCGCCGTATATGGGATAGCTCGAGTTGCGAGCTGAAACTACGGGCGGCGGGGGTTCCCTCGCTTGCGCCGCAAACTACGATCTATATCGGATCGCGCCCCTGATTTTTTTATTTATTTAATTGATGCATCTCTCTTCTTACTACCCGATGATCATATATTTTTAGATTCATCACCTTCAAGATATGATATTATATATCTGACTCTTATTGTTTTGTTTCCAAAAATTCACACAATGTTTTCTGAATCTGTATAAAATTAAACTTTGTTGCCTTCTCTAAGCAATATCTTTGCGGTTGATATGTTAATATAATGAGTTTTAAATCAATAATTTCATAATCCGCCCAGTGTATTTGTGTATGATGAATACCAACCAGATTTGTGTAATAGAACTATGTATGTATAAATATGTGAAAATTACGATGTTATCCTAGAAATAATATTTAGTCAAAAATAAATTGTTCAAAAGCCTAAAATTATAATTTTAAATGAATATAAAGCGCTCTGCATGTAAAAAGATAAAATGATCATAATCAAAAAAGGCGTTTCGTGAATGAGTTGTTCTTATAAAAAGCGAAATATAAATAGTTATAATGGTTGTTTGATTAACCATTTGAAATTTTCTTGAAAGAAAGAGCTAACCCATAAGTGTTCCTGTTGCGGTGTAATATGATGTGGTGTAATAGTGAGGGTGATCTGCGTGATGTGTCTAACTGTATGTGGTTTGTAAGGGTGCAATAATATGAAATAAAAATGCTTACTGATATATGTTCCTAAATTAATTATTAATGTAATGTATATATCTTAAAATGAACAAGTGCCAGGTATATAGTGCTCAGATCCGATAAAGTAGTATTTGATAAAAGAAATTATTTGATATTTGCTAAAGATTTTAATACATCAAGTGTATTCGAAAGAATAAAAAAGTAAAAAAAAGGTGTACCTTGCATTCCCTATTGGCTGATTTGATTCTTCAAATTCACATTAGCCAATATGATGAGATCTACTGAAATCCTATTGGCTGTTTAGGTTTTTTAATTGGTAGTTTTTTTTATTTTATTAGAATAGTAATGTTAAGTTAATTTATAGTTTAATCTTATTTTTTTTTATTTCACAGGTAAGTTTTTATTTATTTAAAGATAGTTATATTGTAACTTTAAAGTCAGGTGGTGTTAGGTTTAGGGGTTAATAGGTTAATTTAGTATTTTGCGATGTGGTGGTCCAGCGGTTTAGGGGTTATTAATTTGAGTTTATTAGTTGTGATGTGGGGGGGGAGGCGGATTAGGGGTTAATAGGTTTATATAGTGTTGGTGATGTGGGAGGCCGGCGGTTTTGGGGTTAATAGGTTTATTTTAGTGATGGCGATGTGGGTGGGCCGCAGATTAGGGGTTAATAAATGTATTATAGTACTAGTGGGACTTCTGTTGCCATAATTGTTTTTATACACTTTGGGTGAACATAACACCCATTGTTTTTATACTATATTTTAATAAATATATGTTGTCCTATATGGAAGCCTAAACCAGATTTGCTATTCCTATTACCTGGATTATCTGTATCCTGCTATCCGGCTGCTGGATCAGTGTTGCTGGGCCACTGTGAGTCCCCAGCCTGTGTAATTTAGCACACTTGGTGCTGCTCTCCTTGTGAGTATCATTACAGTACAGGATCTGATATATATATTATCACTATCGCAGTACTGCAATAGGAAGCGCCCTCTTCTTTGTGATCTTTTTTCACAGATTCTGAATGGCTGCTGTCTTATATGAGAGGAGCTGCCATCACTCATCAAGCCTGTATCGTTTGGCATTATTAACACAGATGAACAACCAATTGGGATTTTCCAAAATATCTGGACTTATGATATCAATCTCTTATAAAGATACAGATAAGATATAAGTTTATTATTGTATATCTCTATTGCTTACATATCGCTGTCATTTATGATATAAACATAGAGTGATTTCCAATATACTAGTTATATCACAGTTGTTCACTAGAACTAGTCAGATTGGAAATATATATCATTGTATTATTTAGTTTCTGTTACAGCGCCCCCTAAAGTTGGACATTTAGGTGTCTCAGCAGTTTTTTGTTACTAGTGGGAAAGCCTGCCCAGAGGGCAGTCTATTGTGGTGACGGAACCACCGAACCACTCTGCCATTTTCAGAAGGGCAGTCTATTGTGGTGACGGAACCACCCTGCCATTTTTGGAATCCACCTGGATGCAGCTTACGCTTCATCCAGGTGGATTCAGAAAATGGCAGGGTGGTGAAAGAATCCACCTGTGTCATGCTATGTGGTCGGGAGTTCCGGCGGTTCACTTCGCGTGCCTGGTTGCCTGGCAACGTCTCGTTCTTCCTGAGCCGTCCCCTTCAGCTTATTCCGGTCATCCTGATCCTCTGGTGCCCGTTTGTTTATTTTATCTCGTGGCTGTTGTGAGTACTCAGTATCTTTAGAAGTATACATTTTTGTTCCTGAACCTTTGCCTGGACGACCTCTCTTTTGCTTAACCCTCAAACTACCTGATTACCTGTTGCCAAACTCTGCATTACTGACTACGCTGTGTTTAACCCTCAAACTGCCTGATTACAAGTGGCCAAACTCTGCATTACTGACTACGCTGTGCTTAACCCTCAAACTGCCTAATTACAAGTTGCCAAACTCTGCATTACTGACTACGCTGTGCTTAACCCTCAAACTGCCTGATAACAAGTTGCCAAACTCTGCATTACTGACTACGCTGTGCTTAACCCTCAAACTGCCTGATAACAAGTTGCCAAACTCTGCATTACTGACTACGCTGTGCTTAATCCTCAAACTGCCTGATAACAAGTTGCCAAACTCTGCATTACTGACTACGCTGTGCTTAACCCTCAAACTGCCTGATTACCTGTTGCCAAACTCTGCATTACTGACTACGCTGTGCTTAACCCTCAAACTGCCTAATTACAAGTTGCCAAACTCTGCATTACTGACTACGCTGTGCTTAACCCTCAAACTGCCTAATTACAAGTTGCCAAACTCTGCATTACTGACTACGCTGTGCTTAACCCTCAAACTGCCTGATAACAAGTTGCCAAACTCTGCATTACTGACTACGCTGTGCTTAACCCTCAAACTGCCTGATAAGTTGCCAAACTCTGCATTACTGACTACGCTGTGCTTAACCCTCAAGCTGACTGATTTCAAGTTACCTACTCCTGCATTATTAACTGTTTATTGTTTAACCCTCCTTCTGTCTGAGATTAAGTTGTCTTACTCTGCAATTCAAGTACTGTGGAGGACTATTCCTGAACTGCCTGATTATAGTTCCCTATTCTGAAGTTTATCCTGCTGCTCTCAAGATTTCCATTACTCTTTCCAGAGGACTCAGACCAACACTGCTCCATATCGTGAGTACCTTGTCTTATAGAAGTTGTCGTGGGGTCACGTCCTGGATTAAACTCAGAGTGCAAGGGTGTTGTTTTAGTTCGCCCTAGCATTTGGGTCTTCTTCTGGACTTTATGTAACCTGACAACCTGGATGCAGCTTACACTGCATCCAGGTGGATTCTTTCACCACCCTGCCATCCAGGTGCTCTCTCTCCCCCCTCTCTTTTGCTCTCTCCCTCCCTCTCTTTTGCGCTCTCTCCCCCTCTCTTTTGCTCTGTCTCCCCCTCTCATTTGCTCTCTCTCCCCCTCTCTTTTGCTCTCTCTCTCCCCCTCTCTTTTGCTCTCTCTCTCCCCTCTCTTTTGCTTTCTCTCTCCCCTCTCTTTTGCTCTCATCCCCTCTCTTTTGCTCTCACCCCCTCTCTTTTGCTCTATCTCCCCCCTCTCTTTTGCTCTCTCTATCCACCTCTCTTTTGCTTTCTCTCCCCCTTCTCTTTTGATCTCTCCCCCCTCTCTTTTGCTCTCTCTCCTCTCAGTCTATCTGTTGTTAAATTAAAAAAAAAATAAGCAAATTATCAAAAATAAAAGTAAAACCTAATCCCTATGGCCTAGATTTAGAGTTGGGCGGTAGCCGTCAAAACCAGCGTTAGAGGCTCCTAACGCTGGTTTTGGGCTACCGCCGGTATTTGGAGTCAGTCAGGAAAGGGTCTAACGCTCACTTTCCAGCCCCAACCTTTCCATACCGCAGATCCCCCTACGCCATTTGCGTATCCTATCTTTTCAATGCGATCTTTCTAACGCCGGTATTTAGAGTCGTGGCTGAAGTGAGCGTTAGAAATCTAACGACAAAACTCCAGCCGCAGAAAAAAGTCAGTAGTTAAGAGCTTTCTGGGCTAACGCCGGTTTATAAAGCTCTTAACTACTGTGCTCTAAAGTACACTAAAACCCATAAACTACCTATGTACCCCTAAACCGAGGTCCCCGCACATCGCCGCCACTCGATTAAATTTTTTTAACCCCTAATCTGCCGACCGCCACCTACGTTATCCTTATGTACCCCTAATCTGCTGCCCCTAACACCGCCGACCCCTATATTATATTTATTAACCCCTAACCTGCCCCCCACAACGTCGCCGCCAGCTACCTACAATAATTAACCCCTAATCTGCCGACCGCAAAGCGCCGCCACCTACGTTATCCTTATGTACCCCTAATCTGCTGCCCCTAACACCGCCGACCCCTATATTATATTTATTAACCCCTAACCTGCCCCCCACAACGTCGCCGCCAGCTACCTACAATAATTAACCCCTAATCTGCCGACTGCAAAGCGCCGCCACCTACGTTATCCTTATGTACCCCTAATCTGCTGCCCCTAACACCGCCGACCCCTATATTATATTTATTAACCCCTAATCTGCCCCCCTCAACGTCGCCTCCACCTGCCTACACTTATTAACCCCTAATCTGCCGACCGAATCTCGCCGCTACTGTAATAAATGGATTAACCCCTAAAGCTAAGTCTAACCCTAACACTAACAACCCCCTAAGTTAAATATAATTTAAATCTAACGAAATAAATTAACTCTTATTAAATAAATTATTCCTATTTAAAGCTAAATACTTACCTGTAAAATAAACCCTAATATAGCTACAATATAAATTATAATTATATTATAGCTATTTTAGGATTTATATTTATTTTACAGGTAACTTTGTATTTATTTTAACCAGGTACAATAGCTATTAAATAGTTAAGAACTATTTAATAGCTAAAATAGTTAAAATAATTACAAAATTACCTGTAAAATAAATCCTAACCTAAGTTACAATTAAACCTAACACTACACTATCAATAAATAAATTAAATAAACTACCTACAATTATCTACAATTAAACCTAACACTACACTATCAATAAATAAATTAAATACAATTCCTACAAATAAATACAATTAAATAAACTAACTAAAGTACAAAAATAAAAAAGAACTAAGTTACAAAAAATAAAAAAATATTTACAAACATTAGAAAAATATTACAACAATTTTAAACTAATTACACCTACTCTAAGCCCCCTAATAAAATAACAAAGACCCCCAAAATAAAAAATGCCCTACCCTATTCTAAATTACAAAAGTTCAAAGCTCTTTTACCTTACCAGCCCTTAAAAGGACCTTTTGTGGGGCATGCCCCAAAGAATTCAGCTCTTTTGCCTGTAAAAAAAACATACAATACCCCCCCCAACATTACAATCCACCACCCACATACCCCTAATCTAACCCAAACCCCCCTTAAATAAACCTAACACTAAGCCCCTGAAGATCTTCCTACCTTGTCTTCACCATGCCAGGTTCACCGATCGATCCAGAAGAGCCTCCGATGTCTTGATCCAAGCCCAAGCGGGGGGCTGAAGAGTGACGTCCATCCTCCGGCTGAAGTCTTGATCCAAGCGGGCAGAAGAGGACATCCGGACCGGCAAACATCTTCATCCAAGCCGCATCTTCTATGTTCTTCAATCCGATGAAGACCGGCTGATCTTCAAGACCTCCAGCGCGGATCCATCCATCTTCACCGATGACTTCCCGACGAATGACGGTTCTTTTAAGGGACGTCATCCAAGATGGCATCCCTCGAATTCCGATTGGCTGATAGGATTCTATCAGCCAATCGGAATTAAGGTAGGAAAATTCTGATTGGCTGATGGAATCAGCCAATCAGAATCAAGTTCAATCCGATTGGCTGATCCGATCAGCCAATCAGATTGAGCTCGCATTCTATTGGCTGTTCAGCCAATAGAATGCGAGCTCAATCTGATTGGCTGATTGAATCAGCCAATCGGATTGAACTTGATTCTGATTGGCTGATTCCATCAGCCAATCAGAATTTTCCTACCTTAATTCCGATTGGCTGATAGAATCCTATCAGCCAATCGGAATTCGAGGGATGCCATCTTGGATGACGTCCCTTAAAGGAACCGTCATTCGTCGGGAAGTCGTCGGTGAAGATGGATGGATCCGCACTGGAGGTCTTGAAGATCAGCCGGTCGTCATCGGATTGAAGAACATAGAAGATGCGGCTTGGATGAAGATGTTTGCCGGTCCGGATGTCCTCTTCTGCCCGCTTGGATCAAGACTTCAGCCGGAGGATGGACGTCACTCTTCAGCCCCCCGCTTGGGCTTGGATCAAGACATCGGAGGCTCTTCTGGATCGATCGGTGAACCTGGCATGGTGAAGACAAGGTAGGAAGATCTTCAGGGGCTTAGTGTTAGGTTTATTTAAGGGGGGTTTGGGTTAGATTAGGGGTATGTGGGTGGTGGGTTGTAATGTTGGGGGGGTATTGTATTTTTTTTTTTTACAGGCAAAAGAGCTGAATTCTTTGGGGCATGCCCAACAAAAGGTCCTTTTAAGGGCTGGTAAGGTAAAAGAGCTTTGAACTTTTGTAATTTAGAATAGGGTAGGGCATTTTTTTATTTTGGGGGTCTTTGTTATTTTATTAGGAGGCTTAGAGTAGGTGTAATTAGTTTAAAATTGTTGTAATTTTTTTCTAATGTTTGTAAATATTTTTTTATTTTTTGTAACTTAGTTCTTTTTTATTTTTTGTACTTTAGTTAGTTTATTTAATTGTATTTATTTGTAGGAATTGTATTTAATTTATTTATTGATAGTGTAGTGTTAGGTTTAACTGTAGATAATTGTAGGTAGTTTATTTAAAAATTAAGCCTAAATTTGAATTAACCTAAATTACAGAAAATAAAAAAATTCTAACATTACAGAAAATAAAAAAACAAACTACCAAAGTTTACCAAATTAAGCCTAATCCCTATGAAAATAAAAAAGCCCCCCAAAATAAAAAATACCCCTTAATCTAAGAATAAACTGCCAGTAGCCCTTAAAAGGGCTTTTTGCAGGGCATTGCTCCAAGATAAACAGCTCTTTTACAGAAAAAAAAAAACAGTAAAAACCCCCCAAAATAAAAGAACCTAACATTAAAAAACCTAAACTAGGGGGCGCAACTTTGTGGAGCTTCTCACATTCTGGCTCCACTCAGCATTAAATAGTGTATCAAATAACACAAAATCTATAAAAACAGTACCCTAAAATGACAATGGTTTAGGTGCCTGGCGGTGAAACCATTTATGCTCTCAACAGCCGAAATTGGGAGTGCTCTTTGACCATCGCCCACCAACAAGATCGAGGGCCGCAGTACAGTGCACAAAGACAAGCTCATCCCAGTAAGCTGACAGTTTGCGTGCACTTTCTGGACACCAAAGGGTCAGGGCTCCGCACAGGGTCCAGTGATTGCCCAGAATAGAGGAGAAGAACAGTACTTCCGCACGGAGCGGCTCTTGCTAGGACCGACCAGCAGTTTAAGTGTTGGGAGGAACCTGAGGTAGACACTTGTTGAACAGTCAAGAGAACAAATTACCTACCAGACTTCGTCCTACAGCACCTCAGACCGCCTAATACCTTGACAGACTTCTAGGGGAAGTGAGCCAAAAGTTCCCCGGTTAAACGAGAGGAGCCCGCAGAGAGGAAAGCCTAGGGAAAGTAAGTGCTACGTGACACACTACACACATCTTGGCCCATATTAATAAATAAGGGGTTGTGGGCCCTGAGAAACTCTACCGGCTAACCATACTTTAGAAGAGCTCATTTAAAGCTGGTGACCCACTAGGCTTCCTTTTATACTGAAACCCTATGTGCCACATTGACCCAAACTAAGCAGCACAGGCATTGGGTGAGGGCCACTCACAAACTCCACAATTTTACAAAAAAAGTAACCCAAAAGCTGGGACTGAATTACATTTGTAGGGGTGGACTGTTTTCCTGTGGCCTGGAACTGGGCTGAATAAATAATTGTATCCAGTCTTTGGCTACCTACGCACAATGAGTTACTTCACCTAGGGGTTTAGACTGGCTCCTATACCTAACTACACAGTAGGAAAGCCATCCTGCCATAATCTGTGAACAGTTATACAGAGGAGCCCTGCTGTATTTATTAATAAACATACTAAGTTTATATGACTTTGCAACTACAAGTGTAACATGATTGTAAACTGCTGAATACATTAAATTTCTTATGATAAGCAGACTACACCTCTGCAAATGCAACTAGAAGGTTGTTGTTCTACTACGACCCTTATACGCTACATATCTGAGGGTTCTCTCAGGAGTTACAGTGTTATACCACAGTGAATCCTGCAACGATACAGCAATACTTAAGCGCAGAAACCACAGCTATTATTGTGACTTGCAACAGGGGGCCATAAACGGTACCTAACTACAGGGATCAGTGGTGCCACCTTTTCTACTACTTGGCTCTCTCCACGTGGCAATTCAGCTCTACAATTAAGATTGACTTGATCAGATTACCCTTATACCTTCTATTTCAACCACCTTACTGCTGAAAACCCACTATTGGGGCATTGTTTGCAGTTGGAAGCGGAGAATCTTGAGCCTTTATTTATCTGCTGAGACCTGAGGGGATTCCCAATTGATTATATTTAGGCCTCCATCCCTTGAGATCTAGAGGAGAGCTTCACCATTTCCCCAGTGAGGGAGCCAAAAGAGATACATTTACGCCTCCTTTAATTAACAGTCTCACAAGCTTACTTATAAGTTCACCTCACTAACTGGGCTACTGTGTCCCTCGTCACCCTTTCCCGCTCCCAACACTAGAGCAGGTCATATCCTCTGCCCTTTTTCCATCAGAGTTCGGTGGTGACATAGTTCCCTGGGGAGGGTCACATCTACACCCAGAAATATCATTGGCACACCCACTAACCAAGTACATAACAGCACCTAATACCAACACCCCTCACTTTCTATCTTATGGCCTTCCAATATATATAACTATGGCTTAACACCTTAAGGCCATTCCTGCCCGGGGGGCCAATATAGAGTCAAGGGGTCTTCTATAGCTAAAAATCAGACTGCAGGGAACTATCATGCCACAAGGTAACAGGAAGAAACACTTGACTGCACTCCCAAAGAAATCCTTGGCAGATCACTTTAAGGCTGTTAGTCACACTGAAAGCACATCCCATAGTCCTGGGATAATTCCTCAAGCCGAGGTCCTGATTCAAAACACACCCATGCCTTCAGCCTCCTCGGTTACTATGGATGGCACTACAGCCTCAGAAATTGTGGACAGTTTAACTGAAAGAATGAAGAACCTGGAAGAGACTCTCACTAAAACTATCCGAGGCTCAGTTGCTGAGCTGCGGAGGGACATTGGTGCTATTAGTGAATGCACCAAAGCTCTAGAGCGTAAACAGGAAGATTTAGCTATAGAACAAGCTAACTTGATCACGCACTCGCAAAACCTAGTGGAACATGTAGACATTATTGAGGCAAAGGTGGCAGATCTCGAAGACCGTTCGAGACGGAACAATCTCAGATTCCGTGGCATATCAGAAGATGTCTCACCCAGTGAGCTTGGAAACTTTATAGTAGAATACTGCAAACACCTCAAACCATCCACAAACCCATCTGAATCCCTTATAGATAGGGCGCATAGACTGCAGAGAGGAAGAAATGTCTCAGCTGATAAACCACGAGATACAATCGTGAGTTTCCACTACTTCACATACAAAGAGCAAATACTTATTAAAGCAGCCTTTAACAACTCTACCCTGCCAGAAGGGGTGAGATCCATTCAAGTCTTCCCAGACCTCTCTCAATATACAATGAAAAAAAAGAAATTATTTCAGGGAAATCACAACTATACTTCGGAAGATAGGAATCAAATATCGATGGGGATACCTGACAAAGCTCCTTATCCACAAAGATGGTTAGTTAATAACCCTAGATGACCCCTCTTGAGGGAGAGACCTCCTGGATCGGTGGTTTCAAGAACCCTTGAGATATTTGACCTCTTTGCCGACGAAACCTTCTGAGACCCAGGATATTGTAACTCCAGCGCACCATAGACTTGAGAGCCTCAGCCCAACGGCTAAGGAATGGGACCTTCTCCAACAGAGATTGGAAGTCCCAAATGCTAAATGACAGAATCAAGACTTTGATTACATCTTAAACTGATGGAACTGTAGTTTGTTTCCTTTTTCTAAGACTACAAAGCCATGGCCAATGGAGACCGGAGATCTTCGAATAGTAACGTATAGTCTCTGTCAATTATAATGTTTCACTGCATTTATTATGTACCCTGTATACTCACTAAGATGAGTTATTGTATGTTCATGTCTAGATGTGATCCCTAATTGCCTGCCTGTGTAACCTGATTTGAGGGGATATCCCCCAATTGGTTGCGTATCACACATAAGGGACCTTACATTTGTTATTTACCATGTTTACTACTAAGATGTGTTATTGTCGGCTCGTGTTAAGATGCGACTCGTAATTGTTCACCTGAGCTTACTAGTCTGAGGGAACACTCCCACCTGATTAGATATTTAGTATGGGAGACTTAAGATATAATGAGGTAGCTTATGAATCAGATGTTAGGTCATGGGTCAGTCCCTATGGTGACCATTCAATGACAAACTTAAAGCCCTGACTCCACCCCAAGTAGCCGGCATAACGATGACTTGAGAATGTCACCCAAACAAGGCATGTCTCCTACTAGCTATAGAGTCCACTTCAGCTTAATCCTTTTCTCGTTTATTCAATGCAGTACACTGCAGGATGGGCTTGACATGCTATGTTTCCAGTACCCATTTGTGCTTCCATTAGAAAGCCCTTGAATAAGGTCACACTACTAGAATTACTCTGTATGCTACCCACTAGCGATGACCAGCCTAGGTAATGCTATTTCACCATGTCGAACTAGGTAAAGGCCTATGACTAGTGCTGAGGAGATAATGAAATCTGTAATAGCCTTACTGATAATTGTTCTTATAAGTTGTGTGCTTCTTGACTTTAACTGATCATTTAGCAACTTGACAGACCCTAAGAGGAGACAAGATAGTTCTCAGACACACACTTAGTATTCTGTATAGAAGGTTAGCGTTTAGATATCCAGAAGTCCCATACTGGCTAGGTTTAGGCGACACAACCCAATGTAATAGGGTTATACAACTCTATATTATAATACTCTATATGAAAATGCCTGCTATGTATGTTTGCCTCTTTAATACTACTTATTATGATGTGCTTTACTATTTGAAAGTTGCATATACCAGTTGTTTTTCTTAATGATGTTGTTTTTTCATGGTTACATCTCAGGATAATTTAAGTCACGTATCTTTCTCCCTCTTTCTTATTATTAGATTCTCCTATATTCTCTCACCTCATGGTTCTACCCCACAATAGAAAATCTTGTAGACCCCCTACGACGCCAATCATTTCCTTTAACTGTATTTATATTATAGGCCCCCTGAGGGATAGGCCCTACATCTCCTATTAACACCCATTACCTTTATCCCATAGGGACGTAATAAGATCCCTTTGAGTTGTCACTAAACCTAGGCCCTTTTCTATTTTTATAGGCTCCGCCCCTCACACCCCATCCTCTGCCCTCCTCCTCACTCCTTTTTTTCCTGAATTGAGAGGTAATCTTCCTCTCAAAAGCATTTCTATTGAGCCATATTGTTAAATATTACCTGGCACCCCTCACCCCATTCCTTTACACCTTTGAGCTTACTTCGTAAGCAGAGGTAAATAAATCCTATAGAATTTCACTCTGGTTTTTCATGTATGTCTAAATGTTTAATATCTATTGTTATTGTAATCTCAGGATGTTTTATTATATGTATTTGAACTGACTAAGATAAAACTTTTAGTAGCCTAACTAGGTCGGATCCCCCATCTACATCTTTACTCCTCTCCCACTCTCCTATTTTCCCCCTACTCCACCCCATTTACCCTTTTTTAAAACATCCCCCTTTTTTTTTTCTTCCATCTCGTGGCGTGGGATTATGGCATACCCTCCTCCTCTCACCTTCACCACGCTGAATACTAGAGGGTTGAACTCCCCAACAAAAAGGAGCCTACTGATAAAATACCTGTCAGCACTAAAAACAGATGTAGGCTTCCTTCAAGAGACCCATTGGGTGGGTGGAGAGGAAGTGAGACTAAAAACCTATTATACCCCTATGTACATTCGGCTTCCTATGTTTGTAAAAGTAGAGGGGTTGCTATTTTGATCAGTCTAAGCCTCTCTTTTCAATGTTTGCATGTAGAACAAGATGTGGAAGGGAGGTATATAATGGTAGTATGCAAACTGAATAACCGCACATTCACATTGGTTAATATTTATGCTCCCAATCAGGGTCAATTAAAATTTCTAAGGAAAACTTTAAACCTTGTCAATAAAATCGAACACGGAATCCTCCTTATAGGAGGAGATTTCAATTTGGTATGGGATCCAGAACTGGATAAGAAATTCTCCAACCCGCGATGCACATATCAATTCCTCTGCCCCGAAGTTTTGTGACCTGGTGTACTAGTATCAGAAGATACTTCACAACAAATTAGATGGGGCGCTTTTAAGGCATACATCCAAGGATTTTGAATTAGTAAACTGGCCAAGATCAAAAAAGATAGAGGTGCACCTCTAGGCAAGCTGATGTGTGACTTTAGGAAAGCGGATAGTGTGAACAAAGTTAACCCTACTCAGGCTCTCTCAGATGATATCTTACACCTTAAGGCCCTTATTAAGGAGAGGGAAATTGAAAGAGTCCAGGAGGCTGTGATAAGATTCAAACAGCTCATGTATTCTAAAAGCAACAAGACAGATTCGCTTTTAGTGAAAAAGCTCTGGCAGAGAGTGGCGGCAATATTTATTACCTTCATATAACATGAGGGACGGACCGCATACACTCCTGCAGATATTGGGACAGTATTCCAAGTTGTACAATATTGAGGAACATGAATGCCAAAATCAGCGTCCCCTCAGGACATCTCGAACTTCTTGAAAACCTTAAATTTGCCACAACTTTCTGAGGAGGATGGAGAGACGTTAACACAACTGTTCTCACTAAGAGAGGTTGAGGATGTCTTGAAATAGATCCAAAACAACAAGGCCCCTGAACCGGACGGTTTCACAGGGACTTTCTATAAGAAATTGAAACCGCAAATAGCTGTTATATTAAAAAAAACTCTTTAACGAGATAAGGGAAACGGGAACGATTCGTAGGGAATTTCTGGAGGCCACTATCATCCCCATTCCAAAACCAGGAAAGAATCAGACTGAGTGTAGTAATTACCGCCCCATATCTCTCATTAATCTAGATACTAAGCTCTATTCGAAAATTATAGCTAACAGGATTGTCCGTTTACTTCCAAAAATAATACACCATGACCAAGTCGGTTTCACGTTAGGTCGACAAGGTCCGGACAATACCATATGACTGATTTCAGTCTTCACAGAGGCACAGAGACTAAACATCTCAATAGTGGCCCTGTAGTTGGATGCCGAAAAGGGTCAGGTGGGATTACATTTGGGAAGTTCTTCATTCCTTTGGGTTCCCTGAACCCATTATCCTAGCAGTTAAAACCATGTACTTAGTTCCCCATGTCAGAGTGAAGTGTATGGGATTCTGCTCTTCAGAATTCCCAATCCGTAACGGGATTAGGCAGGGTTGTCCTCTCTAACCGCTCATTTTCGCACTTGTTATAGAACCTTTTGCCCAAAAGATTAGACAATCTGACCGGATCACCGGAGTCCCTTTATTAACTCCTCCAGAGAAAATAGTTCTTTTTGGGGATGATGTGACCCTACGTCTAACATAACCAATGACTTCTATGTCTGCAGTCTTTATCGTGATCCATCGCTTTGGCGAAATAAGTTATTATAAAATGAATTCTAAAAATACAGAAGGCTACTTCGACTACAGTCTCTATATTCTTTCTCTTGATCAACATAGGGCCTGAAACACCTAGGGATACTCTTAAGTGCTAATCCTGATCAGTTAATCCATGATAATTTTGATTTATTAATCCGTAATCTAAAAACACCTGTTAGAGAAATGGGACTTCAAAGAACTGTCCTGGTTAGGGAGGGTCCCCTCAGTCAAAATGTCCTTGATCCCGAAGGTGCTATACTTATTCTACTGCATCCCACTAAATGTTCCACAATCCACTCTGTTTCACATACACAAACTGTTCTCTACCTATATATGGCAAAATAAAGCACATAGAAAATCTTACAATACGTTACAGAGACCATTCCCCTGTGGAGGTATCGCCGCACATAGCATCTTCACTTACTACGAGGCGGCAAGACTTTCCCATGTTACAGCATGGGGCATCACAGAAGATAGACCGGGCTGGTAACTCCTGGAGGCTTCTGAGATACCATGAGATCTAGAACTCTCTGATTTAATTTGGGTCCCTAAAGTTAGAAAACTTAGACCCTATCCTTATAATGTCGTGGTTCAACACAACCTTCTGATATGGGAATCCTTGAGGAATAGACTAATAATTGCTCCCCACCCTTCACCAGTACATCATACGGCAGGGTTGTTCAGGGACCTTAAAAATATCCACTTGAGAGATTGGAGACTGAAGGGATTCTCAATTGTTGAAGACTTCTTTGACGAAAACCAAACTTTTGATGTGACCTTGGTGTCTACCAGGTTCGCACCGACCCCACCCTGGCTCACATTTGAATCTCTTAGAGTCCTGAGCTTCTTGAAGACCTGGGGATTCCTCGCAAACTCTATTAGAAAACTTCTCCATGGGAAACCAGGTGGAGAAGTGGGTCTAAACACCACAAACCTCTTACAATTAATTATAATCTACTCCTGTCGGATCTTACCCAGGGAGTAGCGTGGCAATTTAAAGCATGGATTAGGGAGATAGATATCAATTTCTCTGACCAAGACTGGAACACCGCTATCTCACTCACTAAAAAGACTGTACATTGTGTCAATAAGGTGGAAGTATATATCAAAGTGCTTTTGAAATGGCATAGAACCTTAGCCAGACTTGCTAAAATGTACCCCGAGACCTCACCCTTATGTTGGCGTGGATGCGGAGCCAAGGGCACTGACCTCCACATTTGGTGGGACTGCCTGAAATTACTCTCATTATGGAAGGGGTAAGGAATCTCTGCAATTCCTTAAAACGTACTGCTGAGCTATCACCTTCTAACGCTTTACTACATGTAATGGCGAATGATGTCGCTGATGTCGAGGAGAATGCTGGTGTACATATTCACGGCAACTAAGTTGTGCATCGCGCAGGCCTGGAAATCTCCTGAACCCCCACGCCTCTCAGAAATCAAAGGGGTAGTAGACTACATGGCTAGCATGGAGAGACATTTTTTCAATTCGATTGATCAAATGGATACCTATTGGCTAATATGGGATACCTGGCTTCATAAACAATGAGACTTTCCAATACTGCTCTAGCCTCTATAAAATGGAAGAAAGGGTCCCTGTCACCTTATGTGATGAGACAGGAGCCTTTTTTTTTCCTCCCCTCTCTCTCCTCCATCTCCCTCCCTTACCTCTTTGATCAATCTTTCTCCTTATCCTCCTCCCTAACCCTAAGCACACCTTTTCCCTCTGATCCAAGAACAGACCCCAAACGAATGGGCTACTATAAAAAGTGAGAAAGTAATGTAACTTGAGATGTAATTTGTAACTGTGTTTAATATCAGCAAAGCCTTTAATAGGAGCGATCCTATTGGATTCATTACCGAATCTCGTTGATAATGTGACATACCTCTAGTGGTTGATAAACGTTTGGATATAGTAAAAAGTATCTATGCTACTATTTTCAAGATTTGATACTATGTATACACCTGTATTTGTTTATTCCTTTTTTTATGTACTGGCTGACCCATTGTATACATTCATGCTTGATGTTTCTTTGATTGCTTATGCAAAACTTTTTTTTTCAATAAAACAATTTTGGAAAAAAAAATTAAACTACCCATTGCCCTGAAAAGGGCATTTGTTTGGACATTGCCCTTAAAAGGGCATTTAGCTCTTTTACTGCCCATCCCTAATCTAAATAAAACAACCCCCCCCCCAAAAGAAAATTAAAAAAACCTAAGTCTAACCCCCAGGTTGCAACTCACCATTCCTGAAGTCCGGTGGAGAAGGTCCTGTTCCAGGCAGTGAAGTCTTCCAAGCGGAAACCTCTTCTTTCTTCTTCCAGGAACAATACTTTTACGAGCTACTGGCAGTTTATTCTTAGATTAGGGGGTGTTTTATTTTGGGGGGGGCTTTTTTATTTTCATAGGGATTAGGTTTAATTTTTTAAACTTTGTTAATTTGTTTTTTTAATTTTCTGTAATCTTATCCTTTTTTATTTTTTGTAATCTTAGCTTTTTTTTTTTAACTTTAGTATTTTTTAGTTTAGTTAATTTTTTGTTAATTTAGGGGGTGTTAGGTTAGGGCACTTAGTAATTTAATTAGTTATTAGCATTGTGGGTTTTGGCGGCTTAAGGGGTTAATAGGTTAATTAGGTTTATTGCAATGTGGGGGTTTTGCGGTTTAGGGGTTAATAGGGTAAATAGGTTTATTGCAATTTGTGGGTTTTGCGGTTTAGGGGTTAATAGGTTAATTATGATTATTGCAATGTGGGGTTTTTGCGGTTTAGGGGTTAATAGGGTAATTAGGTTTATTGCGATGTAGGGGTTTTGCGGTTTAGGGGTTAATAGGGTAATTTGGTTTTTTGCAATGTAGGGGTTTTGCGGTTTAGGGGTTAATAGGTTAATTATGTCTATTGCGATGTGGGGGTTTTGCGGTTTAGGGGTTAATAGGGTAATTAGGTTTATTGCGATGTGGGTGGTCGACGGGCATTCGGTGGATTCTTTCACCAAACTGCCATTTTTGGAATTCACCTGGATTTAAGTCTATTGCCTGGCACTGCCTACATTCCATTGAGGATGCGTGTGCAACTGCCGACGGCGACGGACATTACAAACGCAATTATAGTATAGATTTGCGATGCAGGAGGGTGGCGGTTTAGGGGTTAATAGGTAGTTTATGGGTGTTAGTTTACTTTGTAACAGTTTAGTTATGAGTTTTGTGGAACATTTTTGTTTTCAGAAATTCATAACTACTGGTCTCAAATAGCGGAATGGATCGTGTAGATTGTAACGCAAGCATTTTAGCCAGTCCGCACAACCTGTAATACGTCACTATGGAAAATCCTGCACTCAAACATAATTTTTTTGAGTGCAGAATGGACATTGCGTTAAAGGCTAAAATGCTTGCGGTATAGCTGTAACGCAAGCATTTTAGCCAGACCGCACAACCTGTAATACGTCACTATGGAAAATCCTATACTCAAACATAATTTTTTTGAGTGCAGAATGGAGATTGCGTTACAGGCTAAAATGCTTGCGGTATAGCTATACCGCTGTGACTTATAATATGCGTTACCGGCCATTCCAGCGCAATAGCCAATTGTTCAGCGGTAATAGCCGTACCGCACCGTAACACAAAACTTGTAATTTAGCTGTTTATGTTTTAATAAAATATATCACACTTGATTTTGGGGACATTTATAAAATTAACCAGAGATCTGATTTAATGGCTGGTTATTTATGTTTGCAGTCACGTAAAATTTTGCACTCCACTTATAATCTAGCCCTAAATAATCACACTTTCAATAGGATGTTCTTAAGCAGCTATTTTACTGAATATATATTTGTGTGTGTGTTTATCTCTGTTTGTATAGTATATGGTTGTTTGGGTGCGTGTGTTTGTCTGTGTATGTGTGCTTGTATGTGTTTATATATTTGCATGTGTATATGTGTGCATGTATGTGTTTATATATTTGCATGTGTGTATGTTTGTGTGTGTGTATATATATATATATATATATATATATATATATATACACATACACTGTGTATATATATATATATATATATATATATATATATATATATATATGGAAAAGAAAGAAAATTCAATCAGTTCCTGCGCTAAACTGAAGCATACAAACACAAACCAACAGAGATTATACTGCAGGGTAACAGCTGAAGATATAAATGTGTAAAATATTCATAATAAACAGAAAATGGGTAACATAATATAGAAACAAATGTATTACAACATAGAAACACTGGATAAAAATGTTGCTAGAAGAAATCCCACACGATGAAAGTTCAACATATATACAGTACTCACAAGATATACCCTCAATCGTATGAGGCAATCTATTTCCACATCCGCAGATCACACGGTTCAGAGCCAGAAGCGTTGCTCGTAGGATATCTCACCAAACGTGAAGGTTAAAAGATCATATCCTCATGTTTAGGAAGAAAGGAGAGATACCGACTTAGGTGCTGATTTAACAATGTTGTTTCTATATAATCTATCCAGCTGCTATATACAGTATATATATATATATATATATATATATATATATATATATATATATATATATATATATATATATATATTATATATATATGTTTGTATGTGTTTCTTTAATCATACAGGGCAAGATTACAAGTGGAGGAGTAAATCTTAATTTACCGTTAGCAAAAACAGCGCTAGCTAAATGTTTTTTTGTGATTCTCAGGATCCGCTTGTATTACAAAATGACAAAAATATGTTTTTTCGCTAGCGGTAGCCTGAGAATCGCAAACATCGCTAGCTGAGTTTTGGCGTTCATGTGCATGTGTTCTCCCATAGAAATCACCCTATCATAAGCCCTAGCCTAATAACCCCTAATCCGCCATCCCCCTACATCGCAAAAACTATATAAAACTATTGTCAGTACAAGGCCAGGTTATAATACAATATATTTAATAATTATCCTTTAAAATAAACCCCCAATAAAATGCATATACAAAACAATAACATTAATGTAAATTCCTAAGTTCTTTATATTAGTTAAAATGTATAGACACATCGAGTTATATTTATAGAAAACCAGATATGAATCAAAACTATGCAGTCTTAAACTGTTGCAATATTCTTTACAAAGCAAACCAAATATATCTTTAGAATTAACCTTATTCACAATTGAATTGCATTAAAATACCACAATGAAATACCAGAATCTTCTGTTATTAACCAATAACTCTAGTTCAATACTCAATATGGATTACCCACTTACTATGCTTAATTAATAACTACCATGGATATAATCACAATAACCAGTTTATGTACAGTTCTGAAATAGTTAACCCTAATCTGCCACCCCCGACATCGCCGACACCTACATTATAATTATTAACCCCTAATCTGCTGCTCCGGACAACGCTGCCACCAACATTATACTTATGAACCCTGCCCCCAACATTGCTGACACTTACATTATATTTATTAACCCCTAATCTGCCACCCCCAACGTCGCCGCCACCTACCACTATAATAACTGACTTATAAATCTGGAGTATAAAACCCTGTCTAATAAATAAATTATTTAGCAATAATGACTAGTTAAGACTACACAGGACTGTGAATATGAGTCTAAAATACAAATTGTCCTTTTAAAATTACTAACTGCAATTTGACTATAGTCTTAGAATGCCTTTGATTTAAATATTAAAAAATAGAACGATCATACATCACCAAATAAACAAATCAATGTTTTAGCTTCCAGAGTTTCTCCAATAAAGCCAATTTCACCTCATAAATTAAAAGAGGTAATTTTTGTAAGATGGATAAAAATGAGGCCCAGGTTGCTTTATAATAGACTGGATCGCACTGCAGCAGTTTTGTTAGTCAAAATATTCAGCAGCAGAGAGCCCTCTTTTTCTCTCTTGCTTGGGATTATATTTTGCAATATAGTCCCACCCCTTTTTATTCTAATCATCATGAAATTTGGATGATAGGCCCTTCGGATGCTTAGCATTGATTGTTTACTGGGGAATGTCATTTTAACAGCCAAATGTCTTTTGGTTGTAATTCTGGATTTAGGCCATCGGGGGCAGCAGACAAGACAAACAGTTTCCTTTTTTTTTACACTATTATACAGTAAATACATTTCTTTAAAATGTTTATTTATTATACTATAATTTCTTGATATTAACAAGTCACATGTTCCAAGTGTATTGGACCATGTGATACTATTCATCCTGATTATTTTAATGTGAAACATCAGTATTATTTCTAACATCATATTATTATTATCTTAAAATCCATTTAAAATTGCATTTGACTATTTACTTATATTCATATAAAAACACAGCATATTACACCTACAGTACAACTCTTTCTGATTGTGTAAAACATATTACACGATTTATGGGACGACCATACGTGTATCTGTTAAATGCCTGAAAAAAATATAAAGAAATAGGTTATTAAAATTAAACATTTTAAAATTGACTGTATTGCTATTTATTTAATTCCAGTATACACTTATCTAATATGTTACCATTATACAAATAGACAATCTCATATACATTATTTTTTACCTGTTATTTGATAGTCTGAGGCACATATTAAATATTTGAAAACTATATAGATGATCTGCTATCAAAAGTACACAGGCCAGGATGCGTATGTGGCTCAACAGGGGATCATTTAACAAGTAGATGGTAAAAGCTACAATTTCTTTGAGCATGTTTGTATATTCAATTATCCTTCCAGACGGACCATCTATAACTTCACAGGGGTCTGTGAGTTCATTACTCATCTTGGGCAGGAAGCCCATATATGGGCCTACATTTCTGAGGCTCCATCATGCTAATATTACTTTGAAGTAACTGTCTGAGCTAATTAGGCCAAATGTTCCATTCCTTTGTTCTCATTTGGATGCATTGTAATTTTGCATATTGAGTGGAGAGGGGAGGAAAGGTGGTCAGCCAAGCATCTAATGTCTTACAAATAAATGAATCATTTGGTGCTGACAGCCATATATACATATATTATTTAATAATCTTCACAGATACCTTGACACTATTAAACCCTAAACCACCATCCTCCCACATCGCAAACAATCAAAATAAATTATTAACCCCTAAACTGCCATCCACCACATCGTAACTATCTAAATAAAAATATTAACCTCTTAAACGCCATCCTCCCACATCGCAAACTATCGTAATAAATTATTGACCCCCCAAACCACCATCCCCCACATTGCAAACTAACAACTAAACCCCCTAACTTAACCCTAATTAAAATACCCATGAATTAACTATAAACTATACTAACTACTACCTTAAAAAAAAACTGACCTGTAAAATTAAATTAAATCCTAAACTTACCCTAAGAAAACTAACAAAACCTAATGTTTCCAGAAAAAAAACAACTTACATTTACAAAAGAAAACAAAAAAAAACTACCATTACAAAAAATAACAAAAGCCACCCTTACAAAAAATAACAAAAATAATTACCAAAAATAATAAAATACCCCCCAAAAAAATCCCACCCCAAAAGAGAAAACCCTATTCTAAAAATAAACTACCAATAGCCCTTAAAGGGCCTTTTATAGGTCATTGCCTTAAAGCTAACAGCTCTTTTGCATAAAATAAATCAATTACCCCCTAACATTACAACCTCCCACCCCCCCAAAATAAAACAAAGCTAAACTACCCATTTGGATGTGCATTGCCCTTAAAAGTGCATTCAGCTCTTTTGCCCCTCATTAAAAAAAATAAAACATAATCTTAATAAAATACCCTGAAAAAGAAATAAAAAACTAAGTCTAACCCCAAAATTGGTACTCACCAATGATAATGGGCGGCACTCCATCTCTATCCATCGTGGGTCCATCTTCATCCTGGTGGCAATCCATCTACATCCATCATGGGTCCATCTTCTTCCCAGCCGCTTTTTCCTTTCATCCTATTGGCTGATTTGAATATGAAGATTCAAATCAACCGATAGGAATGCAAGGCTACCTCTATAAAAAAGGAGAACGGGGGTTTAGAGGTTAAAAGGTTTATTTAGTGTTGGCGATTTGGGGGGATGGCAGTTTAGAGGTAATAGGTTTAGTTAGCGTTGACAATGTGGGGGGACAGCAGTTTAGAGGTTAATAGATTTATCTTGTGTTTTAGTTAGTGTTGGCGATGTTTGGGATCTGCGGTTTAGATAAGAACAATGAAAATTCCGAATATGAATAAAGAATGGATCCGAAAATTCGTAAACTGATTTATTCGCTTTCAGAATTTTAGTTATGGTGCCAATTCGGAAGTTTAGATTCATCCAAATCGGCCAAAATTCTTACGAAACTCTAATTGCACGTCTGGCTATTTCCTTGGCTGAAGGTTGTTTGGTCTGAGATTGAGCCTAGGGTACTCTGGATGGCGGCTTAGGATAGTAAGAATTTAAGTACCTTCAGGACAAAAATTAACAGTGTTTTGAGTAGTTTTTGTGAGACAGAGAGGGGGTGTCTATTCGGCACGTTGAGTTCAAAGGACAGTCTGATAGATGTTTCTTCTTGAAAGATGGGGTACACCTGAATGAGGTGGAGTTGCAGTTTTTTAATTTTAACTTGAAAGAAGGGGTTCTAAAGGCCTTGGGTGGTTTGTGGGGCTCGGCAGATGGCCGTGCCTGTGGCGATTTGCTTGCTGTTTGAGAAGGTAGGAGGTCAAAGTTGGTACCTCCTGTAAGTTCGGAAGATGTTTACTTGTTTGGGTTTTAAGATTTATTGAACTCCTATGGAGCAAGCACTAATGCAGCTTGTCTTAGTCAATGACTTATCAAGTGGTGTATAGGTTATTTATTTGTTTACAAGATTGATAAATAAATTGGATGCAGCCTTTATAACCCCAGTTACAGTGTGTGTTTAAATTTATTGGGTTGGGAACCAGAGGCGTAACTAGAAACCACAGGGTCCAGGTGCAAGAATCTAAGAAGAGCCCCCCCTCCAAAAGGTGAATTTGATACATATATTTTTTTATTTTTTTTAACATTTAACACAGAAAAAAAAATTGGAATCAGATTACATGTCAGCAAACGGAGGTACCATGTGTCCACAGTCTGTGATATGGTCTGAACCCCAATTACTGTATATAGTGACACTGTTTAACCCACCAGTACTGTATATAGTGAGTTAGTGACACAGTCTGTAATCTGCCAGTGAGATGGCTGGCCTGACCCTACCCGCCCGGTACTTTATAGAGTGACCACAGTAGTCTGTGACATGGTCCAGCCCCCTCGTACTGTATATAGTAGTACTGTATAGTGACACTGTTTACCCCCCATGCTGTAGTAACAAGGTCTGTAATTTGCTGGTTCCACAAACATACACACACATACATGCATAAATACACACAGTCACATACATACATACACACACACATAAACACCAATGGGTAAAACAGAAGCACTAACCTCTGTAGTCAGAGACACTTGTGATGCATCATGTCACACTCACATGATATCAGTGCAGCAATGCAGATGGAGACCGGCAATGGGTTATACCCTTCTGGGATATGATGCACAGTGGACAAGCTGGCAACCTCCAGCCCACAAACATAAAATCCAATACTCCATGGCACCATGTAGTTATACAAATCTTCTTTTAATGCCTTAATAAAAGAAGATTTGTATAGCTACATGGTGCTGTGGAGTATTGGATTTTATGATATCAGTGCAGGCAGTGGCAGGTCAACGTTTTTTATTGGAAACAAATATTTATTTATTTTTTAAGCTGGGTCCGAATTCTGCACCCCCTGTAGTTTCGCCCCTGTTGGGAACATAGTGCCTAAGTATGGGGTCAAGGAGTTCAAGAACAGTGGAATGTTTTGAAGGGTGCCATTTTGGATGCTAATGGACAAAAAAGCACTAATGGCAGTACTACGAGTGTAGTCAGGAATTACCCTATAACATATTTATATTGTACTATTAGATCAATTTTAGTATTGTTTGTACACATAGGCCTAGATTTGGAGTTTGGCGGTAGCCGTGAAAACCAGCGTTAGAGGCTCCTAACGCTGGTTTTAGGCTACCACCGGTATTTGGAGTCATTCAAAAAAGGGTCTAACGCTCACTTTTCAGCCGCGACTTTTCCATACCGCAGATCCCCTTACGTCAATTGCGTATCCTATCTTTTCAATGGGATCTTTCTAACTCCGGTATTTAGAGTCGTGTCTGAAGTGAGCGTTAGAATTCTAACGACAAAACTCCAGCCGCAGAAAAAAGTCAGTAGTTAAGAGCTTTCTGGGCTAACGCCGGTTCATAAAGCTCTTAACTACTGTACTCTAAAGTACACTAACACCCATAAACTACCTATGTACCCCTAAACCGAGGCCCCCCCACATCGCCAACACTCGATTAAATGTTTTAACCCCTAATCTGCCGACCGCCACCTACGTTATACTTATGTACCCCTAATCTGCTGCCCCTAACACCGCCGACCCCTATATTATATTTATTAACCCCTAACCTGCCCCCCACAACGTCGCAGCCAGCTACCTACAATAATTAACCCCTAATCTGCCGACCGCAAAGAGCCGCCACCTACATTATAGCTATGTACCCCTAATCTGCTGCCCCTAACACCGCCGAACCCTATATTATATTTATTAACCCCTAATCTGCCCCCCTCAACGTCACCTCCACCTGCCTACACTTATTAACCCCTAATCTGCCGAGCGGACCGCACCGCTACTATAATCAAGTTATTAACCCCTAATCCGTCTCACTAACCCTATAATAAATAGTATTAACCCCTAATCTGCCCTCCCTAACATCGCCGACACCTAACTTCAATTATTAACCCCTAATCTGCCGACTGGAGCTCACCGCTATTCTAATAAATGTATTAACCCCTAAAGCTAAGTCTAACCCTAACCCTAACACCCCCCTAAGTTAAATATAATTTAAATCTAACGAAATTAATTAACTCTTATTAAATAAATTATTCCTATTTAAAGCTAAATACTTACCTGTAAAATAAATCCTAATATAGCTACAATATAAATTATAATTATATTATAGCTATTTTAGGATTTATATTTATTTTACAGGTAACTTTGTATTTATTTTAACCAGGTACAATAGCTATTAAATAGTTAAGAACTATTTAATACCTAAAATAGTTAAAATAATTACAAAATTACCTGTAAAATAAATCCTAACCTAAGTTACAATTAAACCTAACACTACACTATCAATAAATTAATTAAATAAAATACCTACAATTACCTACAATTAAACCTAACACTACACTATCAATGCATTAATTAAATACAATATCTACAAATAAATACAATGAAATAAACTAACTAAAGTACAAAAAATAAAAAAGAACTAAGTTACAAAAAATAAAAAAATATTTACAAACATTAGAAATATATTACAACAATTTTAAACTAATTACACCTACTCTAAGCCCCCTAATAAAATAACAAAGCCCCCCAAAATAAAAAAATGCCCTACCCTATTCTAAATTACTAAAGTTCAAAGCTCTTTTACCTTACCAGCCCTGAACAGGGCCCTTTGCGGGGCATGCCGCAAGAAGTTCAGCTCTTTTGCCTGTAAAAAAAACATACAATACCCCCCCCCAACATTACAACCCACCACCCACATACCCCTAATCTAACCCAAACCCCCCTTAAATAAACCTAACACTAAGCCCCTGAAGATCTCCCTACCTTAAGTCGTCTTCACCCAGCCGAGCCAAATTCTTCATCCAAGCGGAGCAAGAAGAGGTCCTCCATCCGGTAGAAGTCTTCATCCAAGCGGGGCAGAAGAGGTCTTCCATCTGATTGAAGTCTTCATCCAAACGGGATCTTCTATCGTCATCCATCCGGAGCGGAGCGGCAGCATCCTGAAGACCTCCGACGCGGAACATCCATCCTGGCCGACGACTGAACGACGAATGACGGTTCCTTTAAATGACATCATCCAAGATGGCGTCCCTCAAATTCCGATTGGCTGATAGGATTCTATCAGCCAATCGGAATTAAGGTAGGAAAATTCTGATTGGCTGATGGAATCAGCCAATCAGATTCAAGTTCAATCCGATTGGCTGATCCTATCAGCCAATCGGAATTTGAGGGACGCCATCTTGGATGACGTCATTTAAAGGAACCGTCATTCGTCGTTCAGTCGTCGGCCAGGATGGATGTTCCGCGTCGGAGGTCTTCAGGATGCTGCCGCTCCGCTCAGGATGGATGACGATAGAAGATCCCGCTTGGATGAAGACTTCAATCGGATGGAAGACCTCTTCTGCCCCGCTTGGATGAAGACTTCTACCGGATGGAGGACCTCTTCTTGCTCCGCTTGGATGAAGAATTTGGCTCGGCTGGGTGAAGACGACTCAAGGTAGGGAGATCTTCAGGGGCTTAGTGTTAGGTTTATTTAAGGGGGGTTTGGGTTAGATTAGGGGTATGTGGGTGGTGGGTTGTAATGTTGGGGGGGGTATTGTATGTTTTTTTTACAGGCAAAAGAGCTGAACTTCTTGGGGCATGCCCCGCAAAGGGCCCTGTTCAGGGCTGGTAAGGTAAAAGAGCTTTGAACTTTAGTAATTTAGAATAGGGTAGGGCATTTTTTTATTTTGGGGGGCTTTGTTATTTTATTAGGGGGCTTAGAGTAGGTGTAATTAGTTTAAAATTGTTGTAATATATTTCTAATGTTTGTAAATATTTTTTTATTTTTTGTAACTTAGTTAGTTTATTTCATTGTATTTATTTGTAGATATTGTATTTAATTAATGTATTGATAGTGTAGTGTTAGGTTTAATTGTAGGTAATTGTAGGTATTTTATTTAATTAATTTATTGATAGTGTAGTGTTAGGTTTAATTGTAACTTAGGTTAGGATTTATTTTACTGGTAATTTTGTAATTATTTTAACTATTTTAGGTATTAAATAGTTCTTAACTATTTAATAGCTATTGTACCTGGTTAAAATAAATACAAAGTTACCTGTAAAATAAATATAAATCATAAAATAGTAATAATATAATTATAATTTATATTGTAGCTATATTAGGATTTATTTTACAGGTAAGTATTTAGCTTTAAATAGGAATAATTTATTTAATAAGAGTTAATTAATTTCGTTAGATTTAAATTATATTTAACTTAGGGGGGTGTTAGGGTTAGGGTTAGACTTAGCTTTAGGGGTTAATACATTTATTAGAATAGCGGTGAGCTCCAGTCGGCAGATTAGGGGTTAATGTTTGAAGTTAGGTGTCGGCGATGTTAGGGAGGGCAAATTAGGGGTTAATACTATTTATTATAGGGTTAGTGAGGCGGATTAGGGGTTAATAACTTTATTATAATAGCGGTGCGGTCCGGTCGGCAGATTAGGGGTTAATAAGTGTAGGCAGGTGGAGGCGACATTGTGGGGGGCAGATTAGGGGTTAATAAATATAATATAGGGGTCGGCGGTGTTAGGGGCAGCAGATTGGGGGTACATAGGGATAATGTAAGTAGCGGCGGTTTACGGAGCGGCAGATTAGGGGTTAATAATAATATGCAGGGGTCAGCGATAGCTGGGGCGGCAGATTAGGGGTTAATAAGTGTAAGGTTAGGGGTGTTTAGACTCGGGGTACATGTTAGAGTGTTAGGTGCAGACGTAGGAAGTGTTTCCCCATAGCAAACAATGGGGCTGCGTTAGGAGCTGAACGCGGCTTTTTTGCAGGTGTTAGGTTTTTTTTCAGCTCAAACAGCCCCATTGTTTCCTATGGGGGAATCGTGCATGAGCACGTTTTTGAGGCTGGCCGCGTCCGTAAGCAACTCTGGTATCGAGAGTTGCAGTTGCGTTAAATATGCTCTACGCTCCTTTTTTGGAGCCTAACGCAGACATTCTGTGGACTCTCAATACCAGAGTTATTTTAAAGGTGCGGCCAGAAAAAAGCCAGCGTTAGCTACGTGGGTCCTTAGCGACAAAACTCTAAATCTAGCCGATAGTGTTTGTGTTAGGGTGGCGGTGCTGTGTACTAAGTAATAATGACTTTGTTTTATCAGTCTTAGACTGATGGTATGTACACTTGGGAAGCACTCACATTCCTTGTGGACTATATAAGTATAGAGCAATGTGATTATGGCGGGGATACACTGTTTAAAATATAACCTTTATTAGGATAATTAAAATAAATAAAACACACACACTTAAAAATATAAATGAGTTGGAGATGGTGGATAAGTCATGTAATTATCGTCCATGAAGATAACTAGGGTGATTTTGTAAACTACATATAAGTACAGACCTAGGCTGTGGGTTTTAAACCATGGCCTGAAATTAAATGTTCTTGATAAAGCCAGTGTTGCTGGCGAAACATGTTGATATCTGTGTGAACACCAAGAAAGAAAAGCCTGTTTTTTTTCCTGCGTACAGAAGTACTTAAGTGCAGGAGATTGAGAAACTACAAACAGAAAAGCTAACTTGCACAAGTTACAGAAACAAAGGGATTGTCTAAAGTTTGGTGCTGTATTCAGAGCACTTTCTACAAGGACCAGTGACAAGGTAACACAAAGGGAAATCACCTACCGGAACCCCTTGCCTGAGAGTCAAACTGAGGACACATAGGAACCGCCGGGAAGCCGTGAGTAGTAACAGCTCACAAGGGAGGGTAAGAAAATCACCCCTAAACACTGTTTGGAACATTCCATTTCCACAAATTAAGCTCACTGAGGATACGAAGGGGTAACTGTGAAACCATAATTTATCACAACATAAATATAAGGATAAAGAACACAGCCCTCAGTGATTTACCTTCAATTACACTTACAAGTGCTTTGATGAACTTTTTAGATACGCAAAATTACAACCAAAATAAGTAAACAGCCATTGTGGGGACACCATTTATAATCAGTCTTGCATTTAAATTGTTTTAACTACTTGTTAGTTTTTGCTACATATTTGTAATTTTAAAGTTGATGAAATATAGATATAAAATATTGAATAGAGACAAATATTATTAATTGTGTTAAAGTAAAAGAATACATTCTATCTAATATCTTTGAACAAATGAAAAACAAAGAGCAGATAAACATTTTTATTGGTGTATGAAACAAATGTATATCTGAATTTTAGAAATTTTATGAATTGATCGATATAGTGTTGCAACACTATGATTTATTTTATCTTGGTATTATCATGTTTTTATTTTGAAAATAAATTGTAGAAGAATTTTTCACTTATCCTGTCAAAGGTCTAGTTTTTTCTACATATTTAGCGACTTCCATACACACCTTTATCCCTTTTGCAGATTAAGCGCCTAATCTCCATAACTTTTTCACTTTATTCAATGCAAGTCTACTCATCAATATAATGCATACAGTTGCAGTAATTATATTGCTGGATAAAAGGTTAAATATCTTATATAGCTGAACAGCTATTAACCGTCTTGCATTAATTGCAAGATGCACTGTTATAGCTAGATCCTGTTCAATGGAATCAGTAAAGATATATATGGTTATATTAGCTGCAGTATTTATAGAGATGGATAGAATAACAGAGATGTTACCTATTATATAAGCTAGCTGATTTAGTAACAACTGACACTGTAATACTGATCACGAGGCTTGCATAGCACCCCCTGATTCTAACATGGATATCGGTAAATATAAAGTGCTACATAAGTCACTATAATGCTTCCCAAGTGTACATACCATCAGTCTAAGACTGATAAAACAAAGTTGCCATTTTAGATGCAACCGCACACTGTATTAGACATGTTTGTAAAAATAAAAGTAAAAGGAAATCAATATGGTTTTCCAAAGAAGCAGCACATGCTGTAAAGAAAAAAAAGATAGCTTAAAATCATCAGATGATGATATGCAAATATGGAGACTACGACAAAAAAAGACTAAGAAGTTAAAGGGACAGTACACTGTAAAATTGTTTTCCCATTAATGTATTTTCAATGACTTGTTATACCAGCTGCAGAGTATAAAATATTTGAGAAATTGCATTCTCAGGTTTATTTGTGTATATGAAGTAGCTGGCTTTGTGCTTTGAAACCACATCCTATTATAATGGGTTGAACTTAAAGGTAATATCAGATCTCATTATGTTATAACTGTGTACACAGACTTGCTTCCTTGTCCTATATTTGTCTGGAAAACTAAAGCTCAATACATTTGGGCCTATTTATTAATGTGCGAGTGGATATGATCCAATATTGCGGCTCATGTCTGCCGCACATCGAAAAATGCCAACAGCATACGCTGTCGGCATTTATCATTGCACCACCAGTTCTTGTGAACTGCTGGTCCAACGCTGCACCCTGCAGATTTGCGGCCACCAGCAGGGACTGTCAATCAACCCGATCGTATTGGATCAGGTTGATTTTAGGTGATGTCTGTCCGCCGCCTCAGAGCAGGCGGACAGGTTATGAAGCAGCGGTGAACCGCTGCTTCATAACTTGTGTTTCTGGCAGGCCTGAAGGCTCGCCAAAAACACAGGATTTCAAGCTCCATACGGAGCTTGATTAATATACCCCATAGAGAGAACAATGGAAAATTATCATTTTATTACCTAACTATCCTGCACCCCACTGAGAGTGTAACTTCTTCTGCTGGCTGTGTTTACTTAGGCTTGTCAAAAGCGTATACTCCAGTATCAAAACTTTCAGTATAGGTGGCTACATGACAGGCTAAATCAGCTATTTCAAATGCTGAAATAGGAGTAAAGGAGCTACTTGTAAACAATCTAATACACTCTAGCAGGTAAAATGGATTATTGGGAGAACATTTTTGGGTGAACTGTCCCTTTAATAAGGAAGGTTAAAGCTCATGCGGAAGAGAAGATAGCACAGTCAATAAAACATGGTGATAAAACATTCTTTAGATATATCAGTGAAAGAAGCAAAAATAAGGTTGGAATAGTAAAATTGAAAACAGTTAATGGTAGAATAATAGAAGGAGATAAGCAAATTGCAGACTGCCTCAATGATTACTTCAGTTTTCACAAATGATTGTGAAGATAGAATGTCTACATTAAAGGGACACTGAACCCAACATTTTTCTTTCATGATTCAGATAGAGCATGCAACTTTCTAATTTACTCCTATTATCATTTTTTTCCCCGTTCTCTTGATATTTTTCTTTGAAAATCAAGAATGTAAATCTTAGCAGCCAGCCCATTTAGGTTCAGCACCATGGATAGCGCTTGCTTATTGGAGGCTGACATTTACCCACCAGTAATTGAGCAAAACCCAGGTTCTCAACCAAAAAAATGGGCCGACTCCTATGCATCAAATTCCTGCTTTTTAATAAAGATAGCAAGAGAACGAAGAAAAATTGATAATAGGAGTAAATTAGAAAGTTGCTTAAAATTGCATGCTCTTTCTGAATCATTAGATAAAAAAATTGCATTTAATGTCCCTTTAAGAAATGCTACAAAACATGGAAATAAGCTTAGCACTAATCTTTTTACAGAGGAGGAAGTTTTGTTAGCATTATCAAAAATAAATGTAAAGAGGTCAGTGGGTCCTGATAATATTCATCCATAGGTTTTAAAAGAACTTCGATCAGTGCTAACTGTCCCATTAGCTCATCTGTTTAATCCGTCACTATTAACAGGAACTGTTACAGATGGTTGTAGAATAGCAAATGTTTTACCTCTTAAAGGGACACTAAACCCAAAAAAATGTCTTTCATGATTCAGATAGAGCATGCAATTTTAAGCAACTTTCTAATTTACTCCTATTATTAATTTTCTTCATTCTCTTGCTATCTTTATTTAAAAAGCAGGAATGTGATGCATAGGAGCCGGCCCATTTTTGGTTGAGAACCTGAGTTATGCTTGCTTATTGATGGGTAAATGTAAGCCTCCAATAAGCAAGCGCTATCCATGGTGCTGAACCTAAAATGGGCTGGCTGCTAAGATTAACATCGCTGCTTTTAAAATAAAGATATCAAGAAAATTAAGAAAAATTGATAATAGGAGTAAATTAGAAAGTTGATTAAAATTGCATGCTCTATCTGAAATATGAGAGAAAAAAATTGGGTTCAGTGTCCCTTTAATACAAAGGGCAGTAGGGAGGAATCTGGTAACTACAGGCCAGTTAGTTTAACTTCACTAGTAGGGAAATTGATGAAAAGTCTCTTAAAAGAAAGAATTGTGACAAATAAAAACAAACAATTTAAATGACCTAAATCAACATGGTTTTACTTCAAGGAAATCATGTCAGACTAATCGAATTGACTTATATTATTATGTAACAAACATATTAGACCAGGGTGGAGCAGTTGACACCATCCCACACAACAAACTAATTCACAAACTATCGCCTAGATTTAGAGTTTTGCGGCCAAAGGGGAGTGTTAGCTACGCATGTTTTTTTCCCCCCGTACCTTTTAAATAACGCTGGTATTGAGAGTTCTCTGAAGGGCTGCGTTAGGCTCCAAAAAGGGAGCGTAGAGGCATATTTACCGCCACTTCAACTCTCAATACCAGCGTTGCTTACGGTAGTGGCTAGCTGGAAAAACGTACTTGTGCACGATTCCCCCATAGGAAACAATGGGGCGGTTTGGGATGAAAAAAAACCTAACACCTGCAAAAAAGCAGCGTTAAGCTCCCAACGCAGCCCCATTGTTTCCTATGGGGAAACACTTTCTAAGTCTGCACCTAACACCCTAACATGTACCCTGAGTCTAAACACCCCTAATCTTACACTTATTAACCTCTAATCTGCTGCCCCCACTATCGCTGACCCCTGCATTTAACCCCTAATCTGCCGCTCCGTACACTGCTGCAACCTACATTATACCTATGTACCCCTAATCTGCTGCCCACAACATCGCCGACACCTATATTATATTTATTAACCCCTAATCTGCCCCCCAACGTCGCCGCTACCATACATACCCTTATTAACACCTAATCTGCCGACCGGACCTCGCTGCCACTATAATAAATGTATTAACCCCTAAACCGCCGCACTCCTGCTTTGCAAACCCTATAATAAATAGTATTAACCCCTAATCTGCCCTCCCTAACATCGCCGACACCTAACTTCAAGTATTAACCCCTAATCTGCCGACCGGACCTCCCCGCTACTCTAATAAGTGTATTAACCACTAAAGCTAAGTCTAACCCTAACACCCCCCTAAGTTAAATCTAATTTTATTCTAACGAAAAAAAAAAAATCTTCCTATTTAAAACTAAATACTTACCTGTAAAATAAACCCTAATATAGCTACAATATAACGAATAATTATATTTTAGGATTTATATTTATTTTACAGGAAACTTTGTATTTATTTTAACTAGGTACAATAGCTATTAAATGGTTATTTACTATTTAATATCTACCTAGTTAAAATAATTACAAAATTACCTGTAAAATAAATCCTAACCTAAGTTACAATTAAACCTAACACTACACTATCAATAAATTAATTAAATAAATTACCTACAATTAAATAAACTAAACTAAATTACAAAAAAATAAAAAAAGATTACACAAATTTTAAGCTAATTACACCTATTCTAAGCCCCCTAATAAAATAACAAATCCCCCCAAAATAAAAAAATTCCCTACCCTATTCTAAATTAAAATAGTTAACAGCTCTATTACCTTACCAGCCCTTAAAAGGGCTTTTTGCGGGGCATGCCCCAAAGAAATCAGCTCTTTTGCCTGTAAAAAAAACACAATACCACCCCCCAACATTACAACCCACCACCCACATACCCCTACTCTAACCCAAACCCCCCTTAAATAAACCTAACACTATCCCCCTGAAGATCTCCCTACCTTGAGTCGTCTTCACTCAGCCAAGCAGCGATGGACCAAAAGAAGACATCCGGAGCAGCAGAAGTCTTCATCCTATCTGGGCAGAAGAGGACATCCGGACCGGCAAATATCTTCATCCAAGCGGCATCTTCTATCTTCATCCATCTGACGAGGAGCGGCTCCATCTTCAAGACCTCCGGCGCGGAACATCCTCTTCTCCCGACGACTAGACGACGAATGAAGGTTCCTTTAAGTGACGTCATCCAAGATGGCGTCCCTCGAATTCCGATTGGCTGATAGGATTCTATCAGCCAATCGGAATTAAGGTAGGAAAAATCTGATTGGCTGATTGAATCAGCCAATCAGATTCAAGTTCAATCGGATTGGCTGATCCAATCAGCCAATCAGATTGAGCTCGCATTCTTTTGGCTGATCGGAGCAGCCAATAGAATGCAAGCTCAATCTGATTGGCTGATTGGATCAGCCAATCCGATTGAACTTGAATCTGATTGGCTGATTCAATCAGCCAATCAGATTTTTCCTACCTTAATTCCGATTGGCTGATAGAATCCTATCAGCCAATCAGAATTCGAGGGACGCCATCTTGGATGACTTCACTTAAAGGAACCTTCATTCGTCGTCTAGTCGTCGGGAGAAGAGGATGTTCCGCACCGGAGGTCTTGAAGATGGAGCCGCTCCTTGTTGAATGGATGAAGATAGAAGATGCCGCTTGGATGAAGATGTTTGCCGGTCCGGATGTCCTCTTCTGCCCGGATAGGATGAAGACTTCTGCCGCTCCGGATGTCTTCTTTTGGTCCATCGCTGCTCGGCTGAGTGAAGATGACTCAAGGTAGGGAGATCTTTAGGGGGGTAGTGTTAGGTTAATTAAGGGGGGTTTGGGTTAGAGTAGGGGTATGTGGGTGGTGGGTTGTAATGTTGGGGGGTGGTATTGTGTTTTTTTTACAGGCAAAAGAGGTGATTTCTTTGGGGCATGCCCTGCAAAAAGCCCTTTTAAGGGCTGGTAAGGTAATAGAGCTATTAACTATTTTAATTTAGATTAGGGTAGGGAATTTTTTATTTTGGGGGGCTTTGTTATTTTATTAGGGGTAGGTAGAGTAGGTGTAATTAGCTTAAAATTCTTGTAATCTTTTTTTATTTTTTGTAATTTAGTGTTTGTTTTTTTGGAATTTAGTTTAGTTTATTTAATTGTAGGTAATTGTAGGTAATTTATTTAATTAATTTATTGATAGTGTAGTGTTAGGTTTAATTGTAACTTAGGTTAGGATTTATTTTACAGGTAATTTTGTAATTATTTTAACTAGGTAGATATTAAATAGTAAATAAATATTTAATAGCTATTGTACCTAGTTAAAATAAATACGAAGTTACCTGTAAAATAAATATAAATCCTAAAATAGCTACAATATAATTATTTGTTATATTGTAGCTATATTAGGGTTTATTTTACAGGTAAGTATTTAGTTTTAAATAGGAAGACTTTAGTTAATAATATTTAATTTATTTTGTTAGAATAAAATTATATTTAACTTAGGGGGGTGTTAGGGTTAGGGTTAAACTTAGCTTTAGGGATTAATTCATTTATTAGAGTAGCGGCGAAGTCCGGTCGGCAGATTAGGGGTTAATACTTGAAGTTAGGTGTCGGCGATGTTAGGGAGGGCAGATTAGGGGTTAATACTATTTATTATAGGGTTTGCGAGGCGGGAGTGCGGTGGTTTAGGGGTTAATACATTTATTATAGTGAAGGCGAGGTCCGGTCGGCAGATTAGGGGTTAATAAATATAATATAGGGGTCGGCGATGTTAGGGGCAGCAGATTAGGGGTACATAGGTATAATGTCGGCAGTGTGCGGTCGGCAGATTAGGGGTTAAAAAAAATTCTTATAGTGGTGGCGATGTGGGGGGGCCTCGGTTTAGGGGTACATAGGTAGTTTATGGGTGTTAGTGTACTTTAGAGCACAGTAGTTAAGAGCTTTATGAACCGGCGTAAGCCCAGAAAGCTCTTAACTCCTGACTTTTTTCTGCGGCTGGAGTCTTGTCGGTAGAGGGTCTAATGCTCACTTCAGCCAAGACTCTCAATACCGGCGTTAGGAAGATCCCATTGAAAAGATAGGATACGCAATTGGCGTAAGGGGATCTGCGGTATGGAAAAGTCGCGACTGGAAAGTGAGCGTTAGACCCTTTCCTGGCTGACTCTAAATACCAGCGGGCGGTAAAAAGCAGCGTTAGGACCCCTTAAGGCTGCTTTTGACGGCTAACACAGAAATCTAAATCTAGGCGTATATCTCCTTGGTCTAGACTCAAAAATGATGAACTAGGTAGAATGCTGGCGTAAGGACAGAAAATTAAAAGCTAGATTTAGAGTTTGGCGGTAGCAGTGAAAACCAGCATTAGAGGCTCCTAACGCTGGTTTTGGGCTACCGCTGGTATTTAGAGTCAGTCAGGAAAGGGTCTAACGCTCACTTTCCAGCCGCAACTTTTCCATACCGCAGATCCCCTTACGTCAATTGCGTATCCTATCTTTTCAATGGGATCTTTCTAACGCCGGTATTTAGAGTCGTGGCTGAAGTGAACGTTAGAACTCTAATGACAAAACTCCAGCCGCAGAAAAAAGTCAGTAGTTAAGAGCTTTCTGGGCTAACGCCGGTTTATAAAGCTCTTAACTACTGTGCTCTAAAGTACACTAACACCCATAAACTACCTATGTACCCCTAAACCGAGGCCCCCCACATCGCCGCCACTCTATTAAATTTTTTTAACCCCTAATCTGCCGCTCCGTACACCGCCGTCACCTACGTTATCCCTATGTACCCCTAATCTGCTGCCCCTAATACCGCCGACACCTACATAATATTTATTAACCCCTAATCTGCCGCCCCCAACGTCGCTGCCACCTACCTACACTTATTAACCCCTAATCTGCCGACCGGACCGCTCCGCTACTATAATAAATGTATTAACCCCTAATCCGCCTCACTCCCGCCTCAATAACCCTATAATAAATAGTATTAACCCCTAATCTGCCCTCCCTAACATCGCCAACACCTAACTTCAAGCATTAACCCCTAATCTGCCGACTGGAGCTCACCGCTACTCTAATACATTTTTTAACCCCTAAAGCTAATTCTAACCCTAACCCTAACACCCCCCTAAATTAAATATAATTTTTATCTAACAAAATAAATTAACTCTTATTAAATAAATTATTCCTATTTAAAGCTAAATACTTACCTGTAAAATAAACCCTAATATAGCTACAATATAAATAATAATTATATTGTAGCTATTTTAGGATTAATATTTATTTTACAGGCAACTTTGTATTTATTTTAACCAGGTACAATAGCTATTAAATAGTTAATAACTATTTAATAGCTACCTAGTTAAAATAATTACAAAATTACCCGTAAAATAAATCCTAACCTAAGTTACAATTAAACCTAACACTACACTATCAATAAATTAATTAAATACAATACCTACAAATAAATACAATTAAATAAACTAACTAAAGTACAAAAATAAAAAAGAACTAAGTTACAAAAAATAAAAAAATATTTACAAACATTAGAAAAATATTACAACAATTTTAAACTAATTACACCTACTCTAAGCCCCCTAATAAAATAACAAAGACCCCCAAAATAAAAAAATGCCCTACCCTATTCTAAAATTAAAATAGAAAAGCTCTTTTACCTTACCAGCCCTGAAAAGGGCCCTTTGCGGGGCATGCCCCAAAGAATTCAGCTCTTCTGCCTGTAAAAAAAAAAACATACAATACCCCCCCCAACATTACAACCCACCACCCACATACCCCTAATCTAACCCAAACCCCCCTTAAATAAACCTAACACTAAGCACCTGAAGATCTCCCTACCTTGTCTTCACCACGCCGGGTTCACTGATCGATCCAGAAGAGCTCCTCCGATGTCTTGATCCAAGCCCAAGCGGGGGGCTGAAGATGTCCATGATCCGACTGAAGTCTTCATCCAAGCGGGAGCTGAAGAGGTCCATGATCGGGCTGAAGTTTTCATCCAAGCGGGAGCTGAAGAGGTCCATGATCGGGCTGAAGTCTTCTATCAAGCGGCATCTTCAATCTTCTTTCTTCCGGATCCATGGTCATCCCGCCGACGCGGAACATCCATCTTCACCGACGACTTCCCGACGAATGACGGTTCCTTTAAGGGACGTCATCCAAGATGGCGTCCCTCGAATTCCGATTGACTGATAGGATTCTATCAGCCAATCGGAATTAAGGTAAGAAAATTCTGATTGGCTGATGGAATCAGCCAATCAGAATCAAGTTCAATCAGATTGGCTGATCCGATCAGCCAATCAGATTGAGCTTGCATTCTATTGGCTGATCGGAACAGCCAATAAAAGTGCCCTTTTCAGGGCTGGTAAGGTAAAAGAGCTTTTCTATTTTAATTTTAGAATAGGGTAGGGCATTTTTTTATTTTGGGGGTCTTTGTTATTTTATTAGGGGGCTTAGAGTAGGTGTAATTAGTTTAACATTGTTTTAATATTTTCTAATGTTTGTAAATATTTTTGTATTTTTTGTAACTTAGTTCTTTTTTATTTTTTGTACTTTAGTTAGTTTATTTCATTGTATTTATTTGTAGGTATTGTATTTAATTAATTTATTGATAGTGTAGTGTTAGGTTTAATTGTAGATAATTGTAGGTATTTTATTTAATTTATTTATTGATAGTGTAGTGTTAGGTTTAATTGTAACTTAGGTTAGGATTTATTTTACAGGCAATTTTGTAATTATTTTAACTAGATAACTATTAAATAGTTATTAAATATTTAATAGCTATTGTACCTGGTTAAAATAAATACAAAGTTGCCTGTAAAATAAATATTAATCCTAAAATAGCTACAATATAATTATAATTTATATTGTAGCTATATTAGGGTTTATTTTACAGGTAAGTATTTAGCTTTAAATAGGAATAAGTTATTTAATAAGAGTTAATTTATTTCGTTAGATTTAAATTATATTTAACTTAGGGGGTGTTAGGGTTAGGGTTAGACTTAGCTTTAGGGGTTAATACATTTATTATAGTAGCGGTGTGGTCCGGTCGGCAGATTAGGGGTTAATTATTGTAGGTAGGTGGAGGCGACGTTGGGGGCAGCAGATTAGGGGTTAATAAATATAATATAGGGGTCGGCGGTGTTAGGGGCAGCAGATTAGGGGTACATAGGTATAATGTAGGTTGCGGCGGTGTACGGAGCGGCAGATTAGGGCTTAATAATAATATGCAGGGGTCAGCGATAGCGGGGGCGGCAGATTAGGGATTAATAAGTGTAAGGTTAGGGGTGTTTAGACTTGGGGTACATGTTAGGGTGTTAGGTGCAGACTTAGGAACTGTTTCCCCATAGGAAACAATGGGGCTGCGTTGGGAGCTTAACGCTGCTTTTTTGCAGGTGTTAGGTTTTTTTTCAGCTCAAACAGCCCCATTGTTTTCTATGGGGGAATCGTGCACGAGCACGTTTTTGAAGCTGGCCGCGTCCGTAAGCAACGCTGGTATTTAGAGTTGCAGTGGCGGTAAATATGCTCTACGCTCCCTTTTTTGGAGCCTAACGCAGCCCTTCTTTGAACTCTAAATACCAGCGGTATTTAAAAGGTGCGGGGGAAAAAAAGCATGCGTAGCTAACGCACCCCTTTGGCCGCAGAACTCTAAATCTAGCCGAAAGTGTCTCAGTAAAAGGAGTACATTCACCAGAGGGGGCTGTTACTAGTGATGTTTCTAAGGGGCCAGCTCTGGGGCCTGTTTTGTTTAACATATTTATCAGAGATTTCAGCTAGGGCTATAAGGGAAGATATGTCTGTTTGCAGATAATACAAAAATTTGTAATAGAGTAGATGTTCCGGGTGGGGGGGGGGGGGGGTTTAGACAAAATGAGAAGTGATATACAACAATTAAAGGATTGGACAAATGACTGAGATCTAAAGTTTAACACAGCAAAGTGTAAAATTATGCATTTAGGGAAGAAAAATACAAACATTTATTACAGACTCAATGACGCTTTACGGACTGTTACAAATGAGGAATGAGACTTGGAAATTATTATTTCAAATGATTTAAAATTTAGTAAACATAGTTCTGCAGCAAGTAAGGCCAACAAAATGTTTGGATATATTGTTTGAGGTATTTGCAGCAGAAATAAAAAGGCATAGTGTGTAGTTCTAGAGGCCGTGGCCTCTAGTTATCATTGTCTGTCGGACCTGATCCGACAGTGCGGATCAGGTCCGACATACATCGCTGAATACAGCGAGCAATACGCTCACCGTATTCAGCATTGCACCAGCAGCTCACAAGAGCTGCTGGTGCAACGCCGCCCCCTGCAGACTCGCGGCAAATCGGCCGCCAGCAGGGGGGTGTAAATCAACCCGATCGTACTCGATCGGGTTGATTTCCGGCGATGTCTGTCCGCCTGCTCAGAGCAGGTGGATAGGTTATGGAGCAGCGGTCTTTGTGACCGCTGCTTCATAACTGCTGTTTCTGGCGAGCCTGCAGGCTCGCCAGAAACACGGGCATCAAGCTCCATAGGGAAACTGAACCCAAAATTTCCCTTTTGTGATTCAGATAGAGCATGCAAATTTAAGCAACTTTCTAATTTACACCTATTATCAAATTTTCTTCATTCTCTTGGTATCTTTATTTGAAAAGCAAGAATGTAAGTTTAGATGCCAGCCCATTTTTGGTGAACAACCTGGGTTGTTCTTGCTGATTGGTGGATTATATTTACCGACCAATAAACAAGCGCTGTCCAGGGTCTGATCCAAAAAATAGCTTAGATGCCTTCTTTTTCAAATAAACATAGCAAGAGAACAAAGAAAATTTGATAATAGGAGTAAATTAGAAAGTTGCTTAA